>NC_042992.1:18932656-19112656 GCF_901001165.1 Salmo trutta
TCTGTTTGGTGTATAAGAGGAGCTCTGTTTGGTGTATAAGAGGAGCTCTGTTTGGTGTATAAGAGGAGCTCTGTTTGGTGTATAAGAGGAGCTCTGTTTGGTGTAACGCCGCAGCCCGTCTGGTGTTCAACCTTCCCAAGTTCTCTCACGTCACTCCGCTCCTCCTCAGCCCAGTCAAAACTGTTCACTGCTCTGACACCCCAATGGTGGAACAAGCTCCCTCACGACGCCAGGACAGCGGAGTCAATCACCACCTTCCGGAGACACCTGAAACCCCACCTCTTTAAGGAATACCTGGGATAGGATAAAGTAATCTTTCTAACCCCCCCCCCACCCCCCCAAAGGAAAAAAAATATATAGATGTAATATTGTAAAGTGGTTGTTCCACTGGATATCATAAGGTGAATGCACCAATTTGTAAGTCTCTCTGGATAAAAGAGTCTGCTAAATGACGTAAATGCAAATGTAAATGTGTAATAGAGGAGCTCTGTTTGGTGTATAACAGGAGCTCTGCTTGGTTTATAACAGGAGCTCTGTTTGGTGTATAAGAGGAGCTCTGTTTGGTGTATAACAGGAGCTCTGTTTGGTTTATAACAGGAGCTTTGTTTGGTGTATAAGAGGAGCTCTGTTTGGTGTAATAGAGGAGCTCTGTTTGGTGTAATAGAGGAGCTCTGTTTGGTGTAATAGAGGAGCTCTGTTTGGTGTAATAGAGGAGCTCTGTTTGGTGTATATGAGGAGCTCTGTTTGGTGTATAAGAGGAGCTCTGTTTGGTGTATAAGAGGAGCTCTGTTTGGTGTAATAGAGGAGCTCTGTTTGGTGTATATGAGGAGCTCTGTTTGGTGTATAAGAGGAGCTCTGTTTGGTGTATAAGAGGAGCTCTGTTTGGTGTATAAGAGGAGCTCTGTTTGGTGTATAAGAGGAGCTCTGTTTGGTGTATAAGAGGAGCTCTGTTTGGTGTATAAGAGGAGCTCTGTTTGGTGTATAAGAGGAGCTCTGTTTGGTGTATAAGAGGAGCTCTGTTTGGTGTAACGCCGCAGCCCGTCTGGTGTTCAACCTTTCCAAGTTCTCTCACGTCACTCCGCTCCTCCTCAGCCCAGTCAAAACTGTTCACTGCTCTGACACCCCAATGGTGGAACAAGCTCCCTCACGACGCCAGGACAGCGGAGTCAATCACCACCTTCCGGAGACACCTGAAACCCCACCTCTTTAAGGAATACCTGGGATAGGATAAAGTAATCTTTCTAACCCCCCCCCCCACCCCCCCAAAGGAAAAAAAAATATAGATGTAATATTGTAAAGTGGTTGTTCCACTGGATATCATAAGGTGAATGCACCAATTTGTAAGTCTCTCTGGATAAGAGAGTCTGCTAAATGACGTAAATGCAAATGTAAATGTGTAATAGAGGAGCTCTGTTTGGTGTATAACAGGAGCTCTGTTTGGTTTATAACAGGAGCTCTGTTTGGTTTATAACAGGAGCTCTGTTTGGTGTATAAGAGGAGCTCTGTTTGGTGTATAAGAGGAGCTCTGTTTGGTGTATAAGAGGAGCTCTGTTTGGTGTATAAGAGGAGGTCTGTTTGGTGTATAAGAGGAGCTCTGTTTGGTGTATAAGAGGAGCTCTGTTTGGTTTATAACAGGAGCTCTGTTTGGTGTATAAGAGGAGCTCTGTTTGGTGTATAAGAGGAGCTCTGTTTGGTGTATAAGAGGAGCTCTGTTTGGTGTATAAGAGGAGCTCTGTTTGGTGTATAAGAGGAGCTCTGTTTGGTGTATAAGAGGAGCTCTGTTTGGTGTATAAGAGGAGCTCTGTTTGGTTTATAAGAGGAGCTCTGTTTGGTGTATAAGAGGAGCTCTGTTTGGTGTATAAGAGGAGCTCTGTTTGGTGTATAAGAGAAGCTCTGTTTGGTGTATAAGAGGAGCTCTGTTTGGTGTAATAGAGGAGCTCTGTTTGGTGTATATGAGGAGCTCTGTTTGGTATATAAGAGGAGCTCTGTTTGGTGTATAAGAGGAGCTCTGTTTGGTGTATAAGAGGGGCTCTGTTTGGTTTATAACAGGAGCTCTGTCTGGTGTAATAGAGGAGGTCTGTTTGGTGTATAACAGGAGCTCTTTTTGGTTTATAACAGGAGCTTTGTTTGGTGTATAAGAGGAGCTCTGTTTGGTGTAATAGAGGAGCTCTGTTTGGTGTAATAGAGGAGCTCTGTTTGGTGTATATGAGGAGCTCTGTTTGGTGTATAAGAGGAGCTCTGTTTGGTGTATAAGAGGAGCTCTGTTTGGTGTATAAGAGGAGCTCTGTTTGGTGTATAAGAGGAGCTCTGTTTGGTGTATAAGAGGAGCTCTGTTTGGTGTATAAGAGGAGCTCTGTTTGGTGTAACGCCGCAGCCCGTCTGGTGTTCAACCTTCCCAAGTTCTCTCACGTCACTCCGCTCCTCCTCAGCCCAGTCAAAACTGTTCACTGCTCTGACACCCCAATGGTGGAACAAGCTCCCTCACGACGCCAGGACAGCGGAGTCAATCACCACCTTCCGGAGATACCTGAAACCCCACCTCTTTAAGGAATACCTGGGATAGGATAAAGTAATCTTTCTAACCCCCCCAAAGGAAAGAAAATATATAGATGTAATATTGTAAAGTGGTTGTTCCACTGGATATCATAAGGTGAATGCACCAATTTGTAAGTCTCTCTGGATAAGAGAGTCTGCTAAATGACGTAAATGTAAATGTAAATGTGTAATAGAGGAGCTCTGTTTGGTGTATAACAGGAGCTCTGTTTGGTTTATAACAGGAGCTCTGTTTGGTTTATAACAGGAGCTCTGTTTGGTTTATAAGAGGGGCTCTGTTTGGTGTAAAAGAGGGTCTCTGTTTGGTGTAAAAGAGGGGCTCTGTTTGGTTTATAACAGGAGCTCTGTCTGGTGTAATAGAGGAGGTCTGTTTGGTGTATAACAGGAGCTCTGTTTGGTTTATAACAGGAGCTTTGTTTGGTGTATAAGAGGAGCTCTGTTTGGTGTAATAGAGGAGCTCTGTTTGGTGTAATAGAGGAGCTCTGTTTGGTGTAATAGAGGAGCTCTGTTTGGTGTATATGAGGAGCTCTGTTTGGTGTATAAGAGGAGCTCTGTTTGGTGTATAAGAGGAGCTCTGTTTGGTGTAATAGAGGAGCTCTGTTTGGTGTATATGAGGAGCTCTGTTTGGTGTATAAGAGGAGCTCTGTTTGGTGTATAAGAGGAGCTCTGTTTGGTGTATAAGAGGAGCTCTGTTTGGTGTATAAGAGGAGCTCTGTTTGGTGTATAAGAGGAGCTCTGTTTGGTGTATAAGAGGAGCTCTGTTTGGTGTATAAGAGGAGCTCTGTTTGGTGTATAAGAGGAGCTCTGTTTGGTGTATAAGAGGAGCTCTGTTTGGTGTATAAGAGGAGCTCTGTTTGGTGTAACGCCGCAGCCCGTCTGGTGTTCAACCTTCCCAAGTTCTCTCACGTCACTCCGCTCCTCCTCAGCCCAGTCAAAACTGTTCACTGCTCTGACACCCCAATGGTGGAACAAGCTCCCTCACGACGCCAGGACAGCGGAGTCAATCACCACCTTCCGGAGACACCTGAAACCCCACCTCTTTAAGGAATACCTGGGATAGGATAAAGTAATCTTTCTAACCCCCCCCCACCCCCCCAAAGGAAAAAAAAAATATAGATGTAATATTGTAAAGTGGTTGTTCCACTGGATATCATAAGGTGAATGCACCAATTTGTAAGTCTCTCTGGATAAGAGAGTCTGCTAAATGACGTAAATGCAAATGTAAATGTGTAATAGAGGAGCTCTGTTTGGTGTATAACAGGAGCTCTGTTTGGTTTATAACAGGAGCTCTGTTTGGTGTATAAGAGGAGCTCTGTTTGGTTTATAACAGGAGCTCTGTTTGGTGTATAAGAGGAGCTCTGTTTGGTTTATAACAGGAGCTTTGTATGGTGTATAAGAGGAGCTCTGTTTGGTGTAATAGAGGAGCTCTGTTTGGTGTAATAGAGGAGCTCTGTTTGGTGTAATAGAGGAGCTCTGTTTGGTGTATAAGAGGAGCTCTGTTTGGTGTATAAGAGGAGCTCTGTTTGGTGTATAAGAGGAGCTCTGTTTGGTGTATAAGAGGAGCTCTGTTTGGTGTATAAGAGGAGCTCTGTTTGGTGTATAAGAGGGGCTCTGTTTGGTGTATAAGAGGGGCTCTGTTTGGTTCATAACAGGAGCTCTGTTTGGTGTATATGAGGAGCTCTGTTTGGTGTATAAGAGGAGCTCTGTTTGGTGTATATGAGGAGCTCTGTTTGGTGTATACAAGGAGTTCTGTTTGGTGTATAAGAGGAGCTCTGTTTGGTGTAATAGAGGAGCTCTGTTTGGTGTAATAGAGGAGCTCTGTTTGGTTTATAACAGGAGCTCTGTTTGGTGTATAAGAGGAGCTCTGTTTGGTGTATATGAGGAGCTCTGTTTGGTGTATACAAGGAGTTCTGTTTGGTTTATAACAGGAGCTCTGTTTGGTGTAATAGAGGAGCTCTGTTTGGTGTATAAGAGGGGCTCTGTTTGGTGTATAAGAGGAGCACTGTTTGGTGTATAAGAGGAGCTCTGTTCAGTGTATAACAGGGGCTCTGTTTGGTGTATAAGAGAGTACCATGTCTGACGATATGATATCTATCACTTTTGTTTAGCACTTTTTCTATCACTTTTATCTACCATTTTATCTATCACTTTTATCTACCACTTTTATTTCTCACTTTTATCTACCACTTTTATCTAGCACTTTTATCTCACTACTCTGATAAGGCAACAATGGTTAAAACTATGGCAGTGCCACATATATGTGTTATGTGACATCTATGACGTTTCTGTTTGTCTTATTCATATAATAATACTCCTGTCATATGTCAATTAAAGTGACTTGTCAACAGTGACAGGGAGACTTATTTTCAGTAGATGCATTAATCAAACCTGCAGCCCTGGTGTTGCCAGCACCTTGTTCTAAACCACTGAGGTGTGGGAACCCTGTTTGCATAATGATAAGTAAAACTGTGTACAGTGCATTCTACAAACAAACAAAACAAAGCAAAGAGGGGTCAGTTAGCCCCTAGACAACAATAACAACCCTAAGCCAAGTGTTGTGTCGTCTGCCATCTTCTAAGCAAACAAAAGGTCTCATTCCTGGGTGGTCATGTCTGTTTGCTGTGCCAGGCATCTTTGCCAGGCTGCTTACTGCACTTAGTGGGAAATCACCTAGTGTTTGTTGAAATGGTGGGCTAATTGTCTTTAGCCTGCTGGGTCTGTCTTCAGCCTGCTGGGGCTTGCTTTGACCTGGTACTCTGACACTGACAGGCACCCGAAAATGTGTGTGTGTGTGTGTGTGTGTCCTACACTGTTATACTGACAGCAGAGGCACATGGAAGGCATTCAAATGTCACTTATTTAGTTATTTCACAGCAGGCTCCCTCTCTCTCTCTCTTTTCCTCTCTCTCATTTTCAGAGGCTTGGAGGAAAAGGCCACGGTTAATTATGCTCCCCTCTTAGTGGCAGCCAAGCATGGTGGATGCTGGAGGGGCTCTCTGCTGTGCCCACAGACAGACAGACAGACAGACAGACAGACAGACAGACAGACAGACAGACAGACAGACAGACAGACAGACAGACAGACAGACAGACAGACAGACAGACAGACAGACAGACAGACAGACAGACAGACAGACAGACTCTCTCCTAAGGGGCCTGGACTACTGAAATCAGTCCCAATTTCAGAAGACCTGGTTTCCCCTTTTTTATTTCCACGTTTAGCCTAACTTGTGTCAAGGGTCAGCTTTAATCTAATACAGAAAAAGCTCTCACACTGTAGAGGTGAAAGAGATTACAAAATGTGTGTCAAGTGAGTGGAAAGTGTGTGTATGTGTACACATGTGTGTGCATGCCTGTGAGTGGGAATGCACACTGGTTGCATGTTTGATCTAAGGAGAGCAAGACAGGTGACATATACACAGCCTCCACAATCTATCAAAGCTGCCAACATCATTTACAAGCATTTTGTTACACCGGCAATAACGTTGGCTAAATATGTGTATAATTATGACCAATAAAATGTGATGTGAGATGATAGTTGGTGCATGATCATTCACACTACTCTTCTTCTTCTTTTCTAAATCTAGAAGAGGGCTTCTTTTGCCAAACTCCTGAGACTGTGGCCTTGTCCCAAATGGCACTCTATTCCCTTTATATTCCACTAATGGACCTTGGTCGAAATATTGCACTATTTAGGGAATAGGGAGCCATTCGGGACACAACCTGTTATCCATACAGATCTTTCAGCATGATCCCCACACCCCAGGGGGCCAGAAGCATATTCTTTGCATAATCTCTGAGGTGGCATCAAAAATGTCTTCTTAATTTGGCATAATGTAATAGGTTGAAATGCACTAGTATCATCACCATGCTAAAACAACTAAAAAAACAAACTATTACTCATCAGCGAGATAGATAATATTACTTGACTGGCTGAAATATAGTGATGAATCCTGCCATCCAATCTAAGCAGTGTGTGTGTGATAGTGACTATACAACCTCAGTAAACTGCCAACTATACTCCACGGCACACACTGTCCAATATGAGTGTCAGTAATAACACACTTGCTTCCCAACAATCATCCAGCGTGGTTGCTCACTAGAAAGGGAGATGGGTCCATTATTTTGAGGCTGGAAATAAGAGATAGTTACGCTTTTCCCTCAATACAGATAGGACAGCAGCCATACAGTCTGAGTGTGACAATGGCTACTTCCAGTACTGACCCAGACTACAGTAGAGTGGAGCAGTGTTGGGCCTGGCTGTCAGTGCCATCAGCCATCACTCAGTATGGAGCAGCAGCATTAGGCGTTCTCTCATCTCCAGATCTACTGTCTAGAACAGAGCAAAGAGGCTGCCTTTACATCCACATTACATTACATTTAAGTCATTTAGCAGACGCTCTTATCCAGAGCGACTTACAAATTGGTGCATTCACCTTATGATATCCAGTGGAACAACCACTTTACAATAGTGCATCTAAATCTTTTAGGGGGGGGGGGGTTAGAAGGATTACTTTATCCTATCCCAGGTATTCCTTAAAGAGGTGGGGTTTCAGGTGTCTCCGGAAGGTGGTGATTGACTCCGCTGTCCTGGCGTCGTGAGGGAGCTTGTTCCACCATTGGGGTGCCAGAGCAGCGAACAGTTTTGACTGGGCTGAGCGGGAACTGTGCTTCCTCAGAGGTAGGGAGGCGAGCAGGCCAGAGGTGGATGAACGCAGTGCCCTTGTTTGGGTGTAGGGCCTGATCAGACCTTGAAGGTACGGAGGTGCCGTACCCCTCACAGCTCCGTAGGCAAGCACCATGGACTTGTAGCGGATGCGAGCTTCCATGGCCCCTCTAGTACCAGACCCACGGCCCCTCTAGTACCAGACCCACGGCCCCTCTAGTACCAGACCCACGGCCCCTCTAGTACCAGACCCACGGCCCCTCCAGTACCAGACCCACGGCCCCTCTAGTACCAGACCCACGGCCCCTCCAGTACCAGACCCACGGCCCCTCTAGTACCAGACCCACGGCCCCTCTAGTACCAGACCCACGGCCCCTCCAGTACCAGACCCACGGCCCCTCCAGTACCAGACCCACGGCCCCTCCAGTACCAGACCCACGGCCCCTCTAGTACCAGACCCACGGCCCCTCTAGTACCAGACCCACGGCCCCTCTAGTACCAGACCCACGGCCCCTCCAGTACCAGACCCACGGCCCCTCTAGTACCAGACCCACGGCCCCTCTAGTACCAGACCCACGGCCCCTCCAGTACCAGACCCATGGCCCCTCTAGTACCAGACCCACGGCCCCTCTAGTACCAGACCCACGGCCCCTCCAGTACCAGACCCACGGCCCCTCTAGTACCAGACCCACGGCCCCTCTAGTACCAGACCCACGGCCCCTCTAGTACCAGACCCACGGCCCCTCCAGTACCAGACCCACGGCCCCTCCAGTACCAGACCCATGGCCCCTCTAGTACCAGACCTATGGACCCTCTAGTACCAGACCCATGGCCTCTCCAGTACCAGACCCACGGCCCCTTCAGTACCAGACCCACGGCCCCTCCAGTACCAGACCTATTGCCCCTCCAGTACCAGACCTATGACCCCTCTAGTACCAGACCCACGGCCCCTCCAGTACCAGACCTATGGCCCCTCTAGTACCAGACCCACGGCCCCTCCAGTACCAGACCTATGGCCCCTCTAGTACCAGACCCACGGCCCCTCCAGTACCAGACCCACGGCCCCTCCAGTACCAGACCCATGGCCCCTCTAGTACCAGACCCACGGCCCCTCCAGTACCAGACCTATGGCCCCTCTAGTACCAGACCCACGGCCCCTCCAGTACCAGACCCATGGCCCCTCCAGTACCAGACCCATGGCCCCTCCAGTACCAGACCCACGGCCCCTCCAGTACCAGACCTATGGCCCCTCTAGTACCAGACCCACGGCCCCTCCAGTACCAGACCCATGGCCCCTCCAGTACCAGACCCATGGCCCCTCCAGTACCAGACCTATGGCCCCTCTAGTACCAGACCTATGGCCCCTCTAGTACCAGACCCATGGCCCCTCCAGTACCAGACCCATGGCCCCTCTAGTACCAGACCCATGGCCCTACCAGTACTAGACCCATGGAGCCAGACTAGAGTGGAGCAGAGCTGGGCCTGGCTGCCTGAGAGCCATCAGCCTTCCCTCAGTGGAGGGTAGAAGGAGCATGTGTCTCTTTGTCAGCCCAGATCCACCGACTCAGAGCTCAGGAGAAGAGAAGACAGAACCCTTCAGGAGCCATCAGTGGAGCTCAACATTACACTCATCTCTGTGTCAGTGTGGATGGCAGGGGTATAGATACAAAGCAATCCTAGCATTGATATTATGTCTTTCTCTCTGTCTTTCTCGCAGTCTCTCTCTCTGTCTCTCTGCCCTCTCTTTCTCTCTGTTTATCTCTCTCTGCCTCTCTCTCTCTCTGAATGCACAACTTGAAGCCCCTGAGACTAGAGTGAGAGCACAAAATTGATATTTTGGATTATATTTGAAGTCTGCATAGGAAGTGTGCTAGCGGGCTACTGTGGAGAGGGTTATACTGAAAATAGATAGCATTAATCAGCGGAATCTGATATCTGACAAACAAATCAAGGGAGGGAGTGTCTGAGTGGATGGAACAAGATCTTATCTAACAAAGGAAAGGAAAAATACATTTTGCCTGGAGTAGTGAGCTGACTTTGTCAGTGATGTGTAAACAAAGTGATAACATACATGAGGTGTCCAAATGCCACCCTATTCTCTATATAGTGCACTCCTTTTGACCTGGGCCCATAGGACTCTGATCAAAAGTAGTGCCCTATACGGGAATCGGATGTCATTTGGGACGCAGTCACACATACTAGAACAAAAGTTTATCATTGCTCTACCTATCCGGTTCCAGTCACCATGAAAAACTGTTATGGCTTCCACTGTTCTCTCTGCTTTGTGAAGGTTTAGGAATAAATATTGCTAAAACATAATCAAACTTTCATACCCGCAATAACTCTACAGCCACACTCACTGAGGCTTTGTTTTATGACTGTTCTGCATCACTGGAGGCCTGATAAAAATAGCAATTACAGGTGTTTGTTGAAATATCACATTCCATATCCAATTACAATAGTACACTATTACCATCTTCAAGGGTTACCCAATTAAACGATCAATAAACTGCATAATTCAACTGATTAAAAAAGGGGAACGCTTGAAATGAGAACACCTACCATTTCACCTTTAACTACTGTACGTTCTCAAGGAGGTTTGTGAAGACGCATACTTAGAGAGAAAACTGTTGCTCCAGTTGATTTATCTGAATTAATCAACCAGCTGCTGTTTTCTAACTTCTCTAAGAAACATCTCATTTCCCATTCAAACAACATGTGCAACTGTGAAAACGGGCATAAACACATTATAACAATGAAAACAAGGTATACGTGGGATACCATCAGACTTCCAGTTAAGGGAGATACATTTGCCTGTATAAGCCTGGTTTCAAGGACAACATAATCTAACGAGATAATGGAACTATGGTTTCCTGCTTATTTGGGCCAAAATGCTCTACATTTCCGCCAAAGAGCTGTTTCTCTACAAATTAGCAAGGATGCCTGGTCACAAATGGAGATACTGACAATCATCAATGCGAGAAGTGTACTCCAGCCTTCACAAATCAGAGATACCACAGGGACAACACAGCAAACGAGAAGAGGCACCACAGAATTATGCGATATGCACGAGTAGGACATACAAAGTCATTCAAAACAGAAGACACAAAAAGGCATTAACAGCCCAATATTATCCCCCTATTGTGTCTGCCTTGTTGGTTTCCTTCTATTACGTAATTGTCTTGATGGTGCCAGACCAGAGCACTAAAAACCAGACAGCGACAATGATTGGCTTAGTTTGTGGAGTTGGTTGTGTGTATTCTGGGTACAGACAGGGCCACATGTGAACAGAATAAGACAAAAAGTTGGCTCTGATACTACTTCTACACAGTTGGAGGCCAGGGAAGGAGGGAAAAATAAGACAGATGGAAGGAGGGTAAGATAGAGGGGGGAGAGAGAGAGGAAGAGAGGGATGGAGGGGGCAAACAGCTTTAGTTGACACAGAACTCGCCCCACTACAAGGTCAGGGAGCTAGCTACCAGTATGCAAAACATTGAATAGTAAACCACATACTGAAACAACAATACACACATTTAGGCTAAGCAGGATGTAAATGCCAAAGGGATTTGAATATGAACTATGGCACTGATGTGGTCTGATGTGTGATGTGGGGTGGTGTGGAGAGTTTGAAGCCATGTCTGTCTGTCAAGCGGGCCCAGTCCCAAATCAAAGATAATGCATCTATGGATTGCCCTCTTTATTATAAATGCATATGAATATCAATTGGTTCAGTGTCATTTGAAAGACTTCCTCTTGACGACATCTCCCAATCAAAGATTATCAACACCAACAAGTAAACAAGTCGACCCATTGTTGATCTTCTAAAAAAATCAACAATGGGTCATATCCTGTCCCCAATGTTCCTCAAGGAAGGAAGAGGATTTAGTAAGTAAATAAAATTAGTATGTATCAAGCATCTAAGAGTAAGAGTGCTGATCTAGGATCAGAACCCCCTATGTATTCTTATTCATTCTGATCTAAATGGCAAAACTGATCCTAAATCAGTACTCCTACTCCATAATGCTTGATACATACATGAACGGCACCAGGTTGTTTGTTTGTATGTATGTATGTATGTATGTATGTATGTATGTATGTATGTATGTATGTATGTATGTATGTATGTATGTATGTATCTATCTACCCCATACACTAGACAACATATGGTCAAACATATCCCAGGAAAACTGTGATGGCTGTCTATTAGCAAACTGTACAAATATTCAGATCCCTACTCAAATACATCATTGCTTTTAAGATAATTGGTATTGATACATCCGACAACCAATAATCTCATATGATCATAAATCATTATTGACATATTGGTAAGAACTCCATTACTACTGGCATATAGCAACTCAATATAATCTTGTAGGATGCAATACATTATGGTGAGAATTAGGAATATGTTGCTCTCCTCTTGTCATTTTCTTCCATTTCATGTAAGATGAAAAAGATGAATACATAAGTGATGAAAAAGAGCTGTTTGTCTCTCCCCTAAATACAGCAAGTCTTATCCATCTGGTTCCTATCGTCAGTGGCGGAATAGAGAAGGGAATCGATAGACTCATTTTCCAACAATCAATAGAACGCTGAGCTAAAATATTGTTATGACGAGCACATTAGAAAATATTACACACTTCCAAAATGACTAATGATTATGTCAATATCTCATAAAACATACAATACGAAAACCCGGCACCAACACACACATACTATTTCATTGCAGGTGTACAGTAATGGCTTCCTCAGATGTTATACATTGAAAGTAGGTCTCTACTTATGTCCCCTAATTACTTACATTTATTTATTTATTTAACCTTTCTTTAACTAGGCAAGTCAGTTAAGAACATATTCTTATTTACAATGAGGGCCTAGATCAGTGATTCACATTTGCAGTCACTGACTACCAAGCACAACAAAACAACAAATGACCATTTTGAAGTGAAGAATTGAAACAACGGCCAGAAAACACAGAGAGAGGCGTAGCAGTAAGTAGCAGTAGACTCACCATATTGTCGGAGGCTCAGACCCTTCCACTTCCAAGTAGTCATATTTTTCCTCCGTCTGGAAGTCTGTAAAAATGATGGAGATGGTGTCTCCAGGATCAGCAAGTATGGTCCACGTACAGTCCGCACTATTGTAATATTCACTCGGGAAATTGGGACTTGAAATGATGCCACTTGAACCCCTCAGAGTATCACCACATGTGTCCTCAGCTGTCAATCAAACGGAAAGACTTCTGTTAGGAATCGGGCTTTGCTCCACATGTAAGTAGTATACAGCAGAAAATAACAGCTGAACCCTCTTTTTTGTTTGGTTTTGGTAGATTTTTGACTGAGGCAACGTCATATGTATGTGTCTTTGTATATATTTACATACATACAAACATTTTACCACATACAGTATGGATTTTTTAAATCCAGCCCATTTCTCGATTACGAATTAAATTCATAGTATTGCCGCAGCTTTTGTATGCCACACATGATATCTTGCAGTTGACGGTCTTTCTGTTTTTTTTCTCCCATTCCTTTCTTTTAC
This sequence comes from Salmo trutta, assembly GCF_901001165.1. Classification (NCBI taxonomy): domain Eukaryota; kingdom Metazoa; phylum Chordata; class Actinopteri; order Salmoniformes; family Salmonidae; genus Salmo; species Salmo trutta. The sequence continues at coordinate 18,945,417 of NC_042992.1, forward strand.
AGTTTTGAAGCAGAAATGGGATATAACTGGAATTTAAGTTGCCGCCTTTCATTATTCCAGCATAAATAGGAGTAAAATGAAGGCTCACTTCAAGGCCTCCTGGAGTCTATTCATCAGGTTTTAGAGAGGAGCCCCTACTTCTGGTGCCGAGATGCTCAACGCCTCTCTCTCATCTTTGTCATGACTATTAATTGACTCCATCTATACATGGGTTCTTGGAATCAAAAAGGTCCCAGCTGTATTTCCCAGCAGACTCGGAGCTCTGCTCTTGTCTTATTTATCCTTTTTTTTATATCAAGGACTTCCAATTTAATTTGAACGCAGTTTAGATTATAATTGTTTTAACAGGATTCAGATTTGTTTTTTTCTTGTTGTTTTGGAAATGTTTGGATACATAATGTACAGATAAAGACACATGGACTGGTCTGCACAGACGTTATAAATTATAGACATATAATTTATACAGTAAGGCAAACCTATAACATACATATAGATCCACATATACATGCATGCACATGGTACGTGACCGTGTGTATGGATTTATAGTGAAGGTGCAAAGCGATGCTCATTGGAGAATCCCTTTTATCCAGGACTAAAACATAATTTTTGGGGAACAGGAATACATACATAGAAACATTGAGGAAAAAGACATTGGCATGTGAGATGCAAGGAGTTACATGCTAATGTTTTATTCAAACAATCTACAGTAGGGTCAAACATATACACATTGAAAAACATATCTCATCCACACACACCCATGCTCATACATGCACATACTCACAACCAATAATGCACAGACACCGTCACATGCACACATAAAACATACAATCAAGTGCACGTAAAGGAGGTCACGCTGCTCGCTTAGCGAGTACCATTTCCTTCCGATTTGGCCAATACCTGGCGCGAACTCGGACCTCTGCCTTGCAAGTACACATGCCCGCTCTCCTGAAGCACCTTACCAATCGGCGCCATGAGAAAAGCTAGCTATTGGCTGGCGCAAGTGAGAACACTTCAGGCTACACACGCATACGCACGAACGCACACACACACACACACACACACACACACACACACACACACACACACTCTCAGTGATCGGGCCATTCTCTATCTCTCCTTTGCAATTATACATGAGTTTATCCTGGAGATTCAGAGGTGATTAGATTACACACTCTGATAGCCAGGGGAAAGTCAAACCTTTAATAACAATCCCTTTATCAATACCATCAGTAATACAAACACCATTATAATGTCACTGAGCATGTGAGTGACAGGCTCATCAGGCCTCAATTAGAGGGAACGTAGCAAAAGCACAGAGAAGAGGTTATATAGAGCAGAGAATAATATAGGCCTAGTCAATGACATTCTCTATAATAGTACACTCAATGACATTCTCTATAATACTACAGTCACTTACTGATCTGCTGACTTTCTCAGTATCCATGAAGCCAAGTTTTCTTGGAAAACATTCCTCAGTATAATATAACCCTGGTTGTCCTGGAAAACAATTACCATATTTCCTTGGTCAGTTTGCATTGTGATTCTTGGAAAACAACATTCACCATGCAAGCTGACAAATACGTTGTTGAACAGGATGCCATTTTGATCTAAGTTACCGGCCGAAGAGAACCCTTATTGTATGCACAGTACCGGTAACATCTGACGCTATCCCCATCAAAGACTAAGGGATAAGATGGCGCCGAAGAACATGGCTGACGTTTTACATTCTCTCAACCAATTGTGCAATTTTGCAAATTTTTTGTTGCATTTTGAGTAACTTATTTTTTTACTTATTGTGTACATAATGTTGCTGCAACCGTCTCTTATGACCGAAAATAACTTCTGGACATCAGGAAAGCGATTACTCACCGCAGACTGGAAGAAACCTTTTCCTTTAACGAGTCCGACGAGAAGGATCTCCTGCTTTCACTGGAACAGGCCCAGATCCCCGCCTTTTGCAAAATAAAATTGATGACCTACTATTAAGATTATCCTACCAACGGGACATTAAAAACTGTAACATCTTACGTTTCACCAAAACGTGGCTGAACGAAGAAACTGACAATTTAGAGCTGGAGGGATTTTCCATGCACTGGCAGAACCGAGATGCTACCTCTGGTAAGACGAGGGGTGGGGGTGTATGTCTTTGTGTCAATAACATCTGGTGCGTGATGTCTCAAGGTATTGCTCGCATGAGGTAGAGTGCCTTATGATAAGCTGTCGACCACACTATCTACCATGAGAGTTCGCATCTGTATTATTCATAGCTGTCTATTTACCACCACAAAGAAGAAAATGCTCACCCAGAAGTGGCACTCCTAGTGGCCGGGGACTTTAATGCAGGCAAACTTAAAATAGTTTTACCACATTTTTACCTGCATGTCACATGTGCAACCAGGGAAATAAAATCCTAGTCTACCTTTACTCCACACACATAGATGCATACAAAGCTCTCCCCCACCGTCCATTTGGCAAATCTGACCACAATTCTATCCTCCTGATTCCTGCCTACAAGCAAAAACTAAAGCAGAAAGTACCAGTGACTCACTCAATATGGAAGTGGTCAGATGATGCGGATGCTACACTACAGGACTGTTTTGCTATCACAGACTGGAATATGTTCCCGGATTCATCCAATGGCATTGAGAAATACATCACCTCAGTCATCGGCTTCATCAATAAGAGCATCGATGACGTCGTCCCCACAGTGACTGTACGTATATATCCCAACCAGAAGCCATGGATTACAGGCAACATCCGCATCGAGCTAAAGGCTAGAGTTGCCGCTTTCAAGGAGCGGGAGACTAATCCGGACGCTTATAAGAAATCCCGCTATGCCCTCAGATGAACCATCAAACAAGCAAAGTGTCAATACAGGATTAAGACTGAATCTTACTACACCGGCTCTGACACTCGTCGGATATGGCAGAGCTTGAAAACTACTACGGACTACAAAGGGAAACCCAGATGCGAACTGCCCAGTGATGCGAGCCTACCAGACGAGCTAAATGCCTTTGATGCTCGCTTCGAGGCAAGCAACACTGAAGCATGCACGAGAGCACCAACTGTTCAGGATGACTGTGTGATAATTCTTTCGGTAGCCAATGTGAACAAAACCTTTAAACAGGCCAACATTCACAAAGCCGCTGGGCCAGATGGATTACCAGGACGTGTACTCAAAGCATGCGCTGACCAACTGTCAAGTGTCTTCACTGACATTTTCAACCTCTCCCTGACCGAGTCTGTAATATCTACATGTTTCAAGCAGACCACCATAGCCGCTGTGCCAAAGGAAGCAAAGGTAACCTGCCTAAATGATTACCGCCCCGTGGCACACATGTCGGTAGCCATGAAGTGCTTTGAAAGGCTGGTCATGGCTCACATCAACAGCATCCTCCCGGACACCATAGACCCACTCCAATTTGCATTTTGCCCAAAACAGATCCCTTTCCCACCTGGACAAAAGGAACACCTATGTGAGAATGTTCATCGACTACAGCTCAGCGTTCAACACCATAGTGCCCAAGCAGCTCATCACTAAGCTAAGGACTCTGGAACTAAACACCTCCCTCTGCAACTGGATCCTGTAATTCCTGACGGGCCACCCCCAGGTGGTAAGTGTAGGCAACAACACGTCTGCCAAGCTGATCCTTAATACTGGGGCCCCTCAGGGGTTTTCTACTTAGTCCCCTCCTGTGTTCCCTGTTCACCCACGACTACGTGGCCAAACACAACTCCAACACCATCATTTAGTTTGCTGATGACACAACGGTGGTAGGCATGATCACCGACAACACTGAGACAGGCTATAGGTAGGAGGTCAGAGAACTGGCATTGTGGTGCCAGGACAACAACCTCTCCCTCAATGTGAGCAAGACGAAGGAGCTGATCGTGGACTACAGGAAAAGGCGGGCCGAACAGGCCCCCATTAACATCAACGGGGCTGTAGTGAAGCGGGTCGAGACCTTCAAGTTCCTTGGTGTCCACATCACCAACGAACTATCATGGTCCAAACATACCAAGACAGTCGTGAAAAGGGCACGACAAAACATTTTCCCCCTCAGGAGACTGAAAAGATTTGGCATGGGTCCCCAGATCCTCAAATGGTTCTACAGCTGCACCATCGAGAGCATCCTAACCAGTTGCATCACCGCCTGGTATGGAAACTGCCATCCAGGACCTATATAATAGGCGGTGTCAGAGGAAAGCCCATAAAACAGTCAGAGACTCCAGTCACCCAAGTTATAGACTGTTTTCTCTGCTACCGCACAACAATTCCTAAGCATCGCCACCGGGCAATTTACATTGACAACCCCCCCCTCTCCCCCTTGTACACTGCTGCTACTCACTGTTTGTTTTTTACCTATGCATAGTCACTTCGCCCCCACATTCATTTACAGATTATCTCAACAAGCTTGTATCCCTGCACACTGACTCGGTACTGGTGCCCCCTGTATAAAGCCTCGTTATTGTTATTGTGTTACTTTTTATTCTTACTTTTTATTTTATCCTAGTTTGTAAATATTTTCTTCTTCTTGAACTGCACTGTTGGTTAAGGGTTTGTAAGTAAGCATTCCACGGTGATGTCTACACTTGTTGTATTCAGCGCATGTGGCAAATAAAGTTTGATTTGATAAGGGATAAAAGCTAAGAGCTAAGTGCTTCTAGCTAAGAGCTAAGTGCTAAGAGCTAAGGGCTAAGAGCTAAGAGCTCAGGGCTAAGAGCTAGGAGCTAAGAGCTAAGATCTAGGGGCTAAGAGCTAAGAACTAAGGCTAAGAGCTAAGGGCTAAGAGCTAAGAGTACCCGATAGAAAGCTTGAAGATGTGGATAAGGAACTTATAAGTGTTTCGTTAGAGCCATGACTCTCTAGGTCACACTGTCCAGTTAATTAGCACTTACGGTTTGATTTTGAACTGGTGAACGGAAAATACTTTGTGATGAACATTCATTAGCTGCTCAAGAAGAAAAATTTGGAGGACTCAACTCAATACTCATATCAAAAGTTAAAATAGAGGCTGCTTATATTTGTCCTGTTTCACACATGTACAAGTGTGTAACCTGTACAAGTGTGAAAAATTATGTTTTTTGCCTATCCCACTCCCCCTGAGACACCCTCGGAGAGTGGAGTCACAGCCAGGGATCAGCAACCCAGGAGCAATTAGGGTTAAGTGCCCTGCTCAAGGGCAGATCGGAAGATTTTTCACCTACAATGTAATCAGCTCGAAGATTTGTACTAGCAAACCTTTGGTTATTGATGCAAAGCTCAAACCACTAGGCCATTGGTCACCAAACTTTTCTGAGTCAAGATTTTTTTTAAACATGCCTTCAAAAACATAAGTCTATGCAACATTAACCAATTAAAAACAGTTCTGTAGCATTGAGGTTCGCTGTAGGCTATAGATTATTATATTAGACAATACATTATCACGGCGTATTGGCTATGTGTCACGTCCTGACCAGTATAGAGGATTATTTGTATTATTTGGTCAGGGCGTGGCAGAGGTATGTTTGTTTTGTATGGTGTTTTTTTTTTGTGTATAGCTTAGAGGGGTGTGTTATTTATGTGTTCCGGGGTTTTGTGGTGTATGTTTTAGTATGAGTAGGTTCTAGGTTAAGTTTTCTATGTGCAGATTTGGTTGCTGGACTCTCAATTGGAGGCAGGTGTTTCTAGTTGCCTCTGATTGGGTGTCCTATAAGTAGGTGTGTGTTTTGTTTGTCACTTGTGGGTAGTTGTATGTTAGCACTGCTTTTGTTTAGCATGCTACACTGTTCCTGTCGTGAGTGTTGTTTATAGTTTTTTCCTCGTGGTCGCATTTAAAATAAATGATGATGAGCACGCAATCCGCTGCATATTGGTCCACTTTGTCCGACAGCGATTTCAACATATCTTCTGACGAAGAGGAATGTGACACTATGCTTGAATTGCCCTGACATTGTTGTTCTTCTCAAACCATTTTCAAATGATATTTAAAAAATGTAGGTATATGATCACACTGGTAATAGTTAATTTGTTGTATTACTTCTGAGGCACAGCTGAGTGAGCATAATAATGTACTTTTCTTCTACTGGACTGATGGCCTGCATCTGATGGTCAGTCTGAGGGGAGGGAGGGAGCAGCGGTGAGGCTGCCTTTCACCTGACTCACCGGCTCTCCCTCCCTCCGATGAGAAAAGGGGGGACAGTCTTCCAGCTGATGGCGAAACTCAAGTTGCACTTCATTATTTTGTCTCATGCACCATTTTATGTTACTCCTATGACCAGAGAAAGTGAAATATTCCTCGATATTAAAAAAGACACAAGCAGCTAATAATAATAAAAAAAGACACAAGCAGTTTCCCTACTCATTAATTGCAGCTGCAGTGCTGGTTGTAGCATGAGTGGAAGTAGAGAGAACGCACATTTTATGGCTTAAAAAAGTATTGAACAAAGTGTTGACAGTGATGAATAACAACTTAAACATGAACTTACTCATAAAAACAGAAACAATTTACTGTATTCGTTGAGTCCCTCTCTAGTCATGGTTTTAAAAGTTTTGAAATATCACAGTATCAACTTTGCTGTGTGTTTGAGTCTTCCTTTTACAGTCTATGGCTCAAGGACACTGTGAGCTATCTGATTAGCCAGCGGTAGGCCTATAGGTGCACTTAATTTGCTCTCTGGGCCTGCTGGGTAGGCGGAGTTCTACCTTCAGACACATTAAATGTTTCAAAACTGGAACAGTTTGCCTTCTCGCCGCAAGGGCAGCTGAATCAAGTGCACCTACTGCCAACAGCTCAAAACAAATAAAAAATAGGAACACAAGGCTTTATCGTTGAGTCTTTTACAGAAATGTTTGGTGATCGACTAGGAATGTCTTGGAGCGACTGGTTGCTGACCACTGCACTAGGCTACCTGCCGCCCTAAAACGTTATCGTCCTTTGAGCCGGATATGAACCAGCAACCGAAGAATTTTACTTGAATCACGACTAATCACGAAGTAGGATTGAATTGTTTCCTTTGATTACGTCAATGCTGAAGAAACTAATTTCCTGTTTTCATAAAATAAAATAAAATTCTTCTAAAACAAATAATGCCTCCTCTTACATGTAACATGAAATAAAAAATGACTTAAAGAATGATGTGCACTAATCAATATAAAATACTTCAACAATGATAGGACCTTGTTTTTTGGAGAGAAATGGCATAACACTGGATTCCTCTATATTTGGAGATGGCTTAGCCTTGACATTAGCATTGTAATGCAGAGGCGCTGTCTGCCTGGCTATGATAAATTCCCTTTGGAAAACATTCTTGTCAGTCATTTGTAAATCAATTCTGCATTCCCCTGCTTCTTTTACTGCCCGCCCTCACACAAGAGCAGAACCAGAACACCAGCCTCAGCATTTTATTTCAACCTGAATCATAATAATGAAAAACATATAGGACTCAGTCAGAAAATAAATCCACCATGAACCAGAATATATGTGCTGCACTGCAGAAGATACCACCCATCATAAATACCCCTAACACAGGTTAAGATGGACCAGGGCTTCCTTTTTCCGCCTATGAAGGTCCTTTTCACCTACCGGGGTCTGTCGAATAAACATTCTCATTGGACTTTTAGATTCCCAACATGCAAAGCTCTGATAGCTGTTGTTTGGCTGACATGCTTTAAACAGAACGTGTTTTGCTGGACATATGAGTGTCAGTGTCCTGGGACGACCTGTCAGCCCTGTCACAGACAGACTCAGCAGACAGTGTATCCCTCCACTACGGGCTAGCCTGTAGTGTTGTCACACAAATAGGCCCTAGGACAGCATAGCCATTCTCCTGATGTTAGGCTGTTGGTAAACTCCCAGTAGCTAACTAATAGAGCAGTGCTCTTCTACACTGCAACAATGCCAAAGCAATTGCAGAAAACATACGAAACGAGGGCAGAATGTATCGATTCTGCAAACAACGAGTTTTCAACTCACAGTGACTAAATCATTACAGTTCATGTCACTTCTGTAAGCAGGGCTTCCCCTACATGTAATGAGGGATTTACTGTACACTCTCATGTCATTTCCAAACAATTTACTATCCTAGTCAAGAGAGAAAGAGAGCAAGAGAGAGGGAGAGAGAGAGAGAGATGACGAGAGAGAGAGAGGTTAAATCCTTATCCCGCTGTTCTGCTGTGGTATTCTCAGGACCATGTTTGAGGTGTCAGGCCTCTGATGGGGTTCCGGGAGAAGAAAGTAATCCTGTTGGCTCCCCGGCCTGGCCCTGATCTCTCCCCTCCAGCAGGCATCCCAGAGACCCCCAGCCTGGCCCTGAACTCTCCCCTGCAGCAGGCAGTAGGCAGGCCAGAGAACCCCACCACCCTAGCCTAACCTGCTCAGTCTTTCCTTTTACATTTTTTCAGTTTGACAGACATAAATCCTAACCTGCTACACCCTCTTAACCAGATCGGTCTGTATGTCAGCTCTACGGAAAGACAGACAGACAGACTCAACTTGCTGAATACCTATTTTAGGTCACAAATAGAAGGGTTGGGTTTGTTATCAAGTTTCAAATGTTAGAGTTTGGGAGGCTTTTTTAATCTGCCTAATGTGGTTTTTATACTCCTCACTTTGGAGTTATTAAAATAATGTTATAAATATAGATAATTTATATAGATAATAATATAGTTAATTGTTTGACAAAGAAATGGGAATCGAAAAAATAAATCAAATCAAATTGTATTGGTCACATTCACATACTTAGCAGATTATTGCAGGTGTAGAGAAATGCGTGTGTTCCTAGCTCCAACAGTGCAGTAGTAACTAAAAACAATTCACAACAATACACACAAATCTAAAAGCAAAAGAATGGAATTAAGAAATATATAAATATTAGATCGAGAAATGTGGCATTGACTAAAATACAGTAGAATAGAATACAGTATAAACATGAGTAAAGCAGTATGTAAACATTATTTAAACATAATTAAAGTGACTACAGTTCCATTATTAAAGTGGCCAGTGATTCCAAGTCTATGTCTATAGGGCAGTAGCCTCTGAGGTGCAGGGTTGCATAACCTAGTGGAAGCAGGCTAGTGATGATTATTAAACCGTATGATGGCCTTGAGATACAAGCTATTTCTCAGTCTCTCGGTCCCAGCTTTGATGCACCTGTACTGACCTCGCCTTCTGTATGATAATGGGGTGCACAGGCTGTGGCTCAGGTGGTTGATGTCCTTGATGATCTTTTTGACCTTCCTGTGACATCGGGTGCTGTATGTGTCCTGGAGGGAAGGTATAGTTTTCCCCCGGTGATGCGTTGGGCAGACCGCACCACTCTCTGGAGAGCCCTGTGGTTGCAGACAGTGCAGTTGCCGTACCAGGTGGTGATACAGCCGGACAGGATGCTCTCAATTGTGCACGTGTAAAATTTCTTCAGCCTCCTGAGGTCGAAGAAGCACTGTTGCGCCTTTTTCACCACACTGTCTGTGTGGGTGGACCATTTCAAATCTTCAGTGATGTGTGCGCTGAGGAACTTGAAGCTTTCCACCTTCTGCAGTCCCGTCAATGTGCCACCGCGTAGGTGGCACTGTGTTATCCTCAAAGCGGGCGAAGAAGGTGTTAGCTTGTCCGGAAACAAGACGTCGGTGTTCGTGACGTGGCTGGTTTTCCCTTTGTAGCTCGTGATTGTCTGTAGACCCTGCCACATACGTCTCGTGTCTGAGGCGTTGAATTGCATCTCCACTTTGTCTCTGTACTGAAATTTTGCCTGTTTGATTGCCTTACGGAGGGAATAATTACACTGTTTGTATTTGGCCATATTCCCAGTCACCTTGTCATGGTTAAATGCGGTGGTTCGCGCTTTCAGATTTCAGCGAATGCTGCCATCTATCCACAATTTCTGGTTTGGGTAGGTTTTAATAGTCACAGTGGGTACAACATCTCTTATACACTTCCTGATGTATTCGTAGATGCTATTCTCAGAGGCTACCCAGAACATATCCCAGTCCACTTGATCAAAACAATCTTGAATCATGGATTCCGATTGGTCAGACCAGTGTTGAATAGACCTTAGCACGGGTACTTCCTGTTTGAGTTTCTGCCTATAGGAAGGGAGGAGCAAAATAGAGTCATGATCAGATTTGCCAAAGGGCGGGCGGGGGAGGGCCTTGTAGGCATTTCGAAAAGGTTGAGTAGCAGTGGTCCAATGCTTTACCAGCGCGAGTACTACATTCAAAGTGTTGGTAGAACTTCAGTAGCGTTTTCCTCAAATTTGTTTTGTTAAAATCCCCAGCTACAATAAATGTGGCCTCAGGATATGTGGTTTCTAGTTTGCATAAGTCCAGTGTAGTTCTTTGAGGGCCATCGTGGTATCGGCTTGAGGGGGAATATTCACGGCTGTGATTATAACCGAAGAGAATTCCCTTGGGAGGTAATACGGTCGGAATTTGATTGTGAGATATTCTAGGTCGGGTGAACAAAAGGACTTCAGTTGCTGTATGTTATCACAATCACACCATGAGTAGTTAATCATGAAACATACACCCCACCTTTCTTCTTCCCGGAGAGTTCTTTATTTCTGTCTGCGCGATGTACTGAGAACCCAGATGGCTGTATGGACGGGGACAGTATATCCTGAGAGAGCCATGTTTTGGGTGAAAGAGGAGCGATTACGATAGAGGAAACCAAATCTAGATTTAACTTTAGCCTGCAGCTTTGATATGTGCTGAGAGGACAGTGTACCGTCTAGCCATTCTCCCCTCTACTTGTATGAGGTGACTACCTCAAGCTCTAAACCCTCAGAGGTAGTAATGAAAGCTGAAGGGAGAGGAGCGATCTTCTTACCACACCACATGACCTTTGTTTTGGAGATGTTCAGAACAAGGTTAAGGGCAGAGAAAGCTTGTTGGACACTAACAAAGCTTTGTTGGAGAGCGTTTAACACAAAATCCAGGGAGGTGCCAGGTGAGGATAAGACTGTATCATCTGCATATGAATGGATGAGAGAGCTTCCTACTGCCTGAGCTATGTTGTTGATGAACATTGAGAAGAGCGTGGGGCCTAGGATCGAGCCTTGGGGTACACCCTTGGTGACAGGCAGTGGCTGAGACAGCAGATGTTCTGACTTTATACACTGCACTCTCTGAGAGAGGTAGTTAGCAAACCAGGCCAAAAACCCCTCAGAGACACCAATACTCCTTTGCCGGCCCACAAGTATGTAGTGGTCTACCGTATCAAAAGCATTGGCCAAGTCAATAAAAATATCAGCAGAACATTGCCTAGAATCAATGGCAATGGTGACATCATTGAGGACGTTTAAGGTTTAAGGCAGTGACACACGTTTAAGGCAGTGACACATCCATAACCTGAGCAGAAACCAGATTGCATACCAGAGAGAATACTATAGACATCGAGAAAGCCAGTCAGTTGATTATTTGCATGTTTTTCCAACACTTTTGATGAAAAGGGCAAAAAAGAAATAGGCCTATAACCGTTAGGATCAGCTTGATATCCCCCTTTAAATAAAGGACAAACCGTGGCTGCCTTCCAAGCAATGGGAAACTCCCCAGAGAGGAGAGACAGGTTAAAAAGGTTAGAGATAGGCTTGGCAATGATAGGGGCAGCAACCTTAAGGAAGCAAGGGTCTAAACCATCTGACCCAGATGATTTTTTGGGGTCAAGTTTAAGGAACTCTTTTAGCACCTTACACTCAGTGACTGTCTGCAGGGAGAAACTTTGTACTGGGAAGGGGAAAAAGAGGGAGGAGCATCGGGTCTAGTCGCATTAGAATGGGTGGGAGATGAGGAAATGTTAGACGGGCAAAGATGTATGGCTGAGTCAAATAGGAATCCTGACTTAATGAAGTGGTGATTGAAGAGCTCAGCCATGTGCTTCTTGTCAGTAACAAACACATCATCAACTTTAGGGGACATGAGCAGCTGTGAGGAGGAGGGTTTATTCTCTTTAACCATTTTCCAGAACATCTTGGGCTTAGACATACAGAGAGAGTGCTGCTCCTTAAAGTAACTAACTTTGGCCTTCCGGATAGCCTGAGTGCACTTATTTCTCATTTGTTTGAACGAGAGCCAGTCAGCCTGAGTATGTGTGTGCCGAGCCTTCGCCAAATGCAATTCTTGAGGATGAGTAACTCTGCAAGATCACGGACGAACCAGGGGCTCAACCTGTTTTTAATTCTCATTTTCTTTATGGCGGCATGTTTGTTAACAATACCACTGAAAATATCAAAAAGAAGGTCCAAGCGTCTTCGACAAGCTGATACTATACCAATTTACAGAGGCCAGGCCATGAAGGAAGGCTTGCTCATTAAAGTTTTTTAGCAAGCGTCTATGACAAATCAGGCAGGTCGTTTCACTGAGCAGCCATTACGAACACAGGCTGTAAAACAGTGATCACTAAGGTCAATACAGAAAACACCAGACTGATACCTATCAGGATTATTTGTGAGGATAACATCGAGGAGAGTAGCCTTTTCTGGGTGTTTGGAGTCATACCTTGTAGGACTGGTAATAATCTGAGAAAGATTGCTTTAGGACTTGGTCAGGTGGTTTAAGAATGTCCCAGTTTAGGTCACCTAGCAGGAAAAATTCAGACTTAGTGTAAGGGGCCAGGAGAGAGCTTAGGGCAGGTAGGGTACAGGCCGGTGCTGCTGGAGGACGATAACACCCAGCAACAGTCATCAAAGAGCTATTTGAAATTTTAATGCTTAAAAACAGAAAATCTCATATTTGGGGGACAGAGTTGGTGGAGACTACCGAGCACTGAAAGTGATCCTACTGTAAAGAATGTCGCTCCCCCACCTTTGGAAGATCTGTCTTGCCAAAAAAGGTTATAACCAGAAAGGTTAACATCAGTATTCAAAACACTCTTCCTTAACCACGTCTCAATAATGACAAACACATCTGGATTGGAGCTGTGAACCCACACTTTCAATTGATCCATTTAAGGTAATAAGCTTCTAGTGTTAACGTGCAGAAAACCCAGGCTTTTATGAGAGCAGAAATCAGTGAAGCAGATATCAGAGCACAAGTCAGAATTGGGGCTAACAACAGTACATGGACCAGGGTGTACATGCACATTTCCAGATATCATCAACACTAATACAATCAAGGCATGGCAGAGGACAGGGAGAGCTCTGCATTGCTGATTTATCTGAATGTGCATTAGATAGCAACAAGATCATATTGTACAGCAATTTCATCAGGTAATATGAATACAAAGCCGGCGAGAGGTGGTTAAAATAGGATGGGAGGCCAAGAGTCTGTGTCACCAATAGAGAGTCACAGTCCTGAGTGTGGGAACAAACATAGTCTGTCCCACGGTTGGGTAAACAAGAAAGTTCATAGCCAACAAAGCATGCAGGAGTCATGAGGCAAATAGGAAATAGCAAAATGCACAAGAAAAAATATAGAACGACTTGGGGCTAGCCATTGTAAGTTCAGAGTCACTCGCCCCAACAGTGCCTGTGTGCTGGAGGCGAGTGAAAGCTCGGGAGCGAGGGGAGAGTGTGGTGGGGGTACCTGTACCAGACAGGGGGAGACAAGGCAGGGCAGACGGTGAGCAAATCGCCAGGTGGAATCCAAGCAGCAGTGCAGCAGGCAACGGGAGTAGGTGTCACACCCACTTGGGAGAAGCTTTTATTTCTGGAGGCAGATTTCTTGTAGAAAATGCCAGTGGATGGTCTCTGGCTGGATGTCCTTTTGGTGGTGGATCATTCTTGATACACACAGGAAACTGTTGAGCATGAAAAACCAAGCAGTGTTGCAGTTCTTGTCATACTCAAACTAGTGCGCCTGGCTCCTAGTACCATACCTCATTCAAAGGCACTTAAATGTTTTGTTTTGCCCATTCACCCTCTGGATACAAACACAATCCATGTCTCAATTGTCTTAAGGCTTAAAAGTCATTTTTTAACCTGACTCCTCCCCTTCATCTACACTGATTGAAGTGGATTTAACATCAATAAGTGACATCAATAAAGGATCATAGTTTTCACCTGGATTCACCTGGTCAGTCTATGTCATAGAACGATCAGGTGTTCCTAATGTTTTGTACACTCAATGCATACGTTGCCATGGGTTCTCTGTTTTACTTAAATTGTTCATGTTCCCTGCCCAAACAGTGTTCCATCCTAGACATAACATGAGACTCTGGCCATGAGAGTCTTAATAGCAGAATTCCTTTAGCAGCCCAGAAAATATGCAAAGTCCTCCTGCTGTGAGAGTGTGAATGGTATGCTGGAACATTTAGAAGAAGTACATCCACCATCACGCTGTTCTCCCTTACCCCTTTAGACTCTTACGATCCCTCACGCAAAATATAATAACCAGTGATATTCGCTCTAAACAATGTTTTGTTGTAGTGTTTATCATAAATGCTTCTCTGTCTGTTATGCCTCAAAGGGGACAAAACATTATAGATGGTCCATACTTGATGCTCTGTTACTCCCGCCATGTTCCACATTGAAAACGGTAGCCAAGGGAACCGCACATCACTGTTCTCTTTGCCAGCCAGTCTGCTTTTCTTCTTGAAAAAGTCTGCCTGCCACTAAAAACAATCTCCATCTTTCCTTCCACTGCTGGGTCGTGCTGGTGGTGTTTACCGATGAAGTAGTTGTTTATCTTTTATTTTAGCATTCATTCGACCCATCGACTAGTTTTTGCACATTCATTCAAGGAGCAGACTGGCTTTCTGGATGTGCGACTAATGGAAATGGCATGTAATCCTTACTGTGTGACAGGCAAGAGAGGTTTTCCATGGAATAAGGTTATTGAGCCGCATTGAGTGAGCAGCACTGGGAGCGGGGGGGGGGGGGGGGGGTCTAGGGACAGGGGAGTCTAGGGACAGGAACCCACAGAGACCCTAAGATCTAATAAATCAAAAACCTCTTATGTGGACCAATAGAAAATAGCCTTTGAAAGAGGGATGTTTTATTATGAGAGATGGAGACAAGCTTCAAATGGATGCTGTATTGATGGGAGGATGGGAGAGGAAGCAATAAAGAGAAATGATGAGGTTGAGGCAGAGAGATTAAAGCACCTCTACCTTTCTAAGGGGACAGTGATACACAAAAGATTGTTGGCGAACACAAAGCATGGGCATGTGGCTACAACTGGTGACCACGCAAATAAAGAGCTATATGTACAGTTCGCCTCCACCTGGTTACCAATGTAATTAGGGCATTGAAGATAAATGTTTTGTCATACCCTTGGTATACCACGGCTGTCAGCCAATCAGCATTCAGTGCTCGAACCACCCAGTTTATAATGTAGTATAGCTTCTGACCTAGAATTAGGTTTACACCTACATATAGCTTCAATATACCTTCACATATTTGGCATGTCATGCACTACAAATGGTTGCAGTGCCCAACTATTCATTTATTTTCTTTAAATCCCTTTGTAGCTCCTGAGTTCACTCTTCACTGTACTGGCTGCAAGGTTGGAGCATTTTGGCCTTAACAAGCAAACGAGCACTTTGGCCTTAACAAGCATGACCTTATTTTAGGCCACATATTTTCCATCCATCCCAATAAACTTTTATCAGCTGTTTTTCCATCACTAATACATTGTTGACATTTGGCCCAATTAGGAGTTAGTGGACCGGTAGAGGGTTTAAAAAAGTGATAACCAGGAATAAACAAGGAGACAGTGGAGAGCCAGAATACAACAGCATTCACACCTGAACAGACAAGACAAAGCCTTAAACAATAGAGGGAGCCATTATGACTGGGAGGTGTATAAAGCTGACTTAGTCACCATTCATTGTAATCAAATAATTGTTTTAAACAAAACAGTAATTTAGTTATCTATTGACCATCAATTAAACAGTTGAACAAAATGCCGTAATCTGGTGGGAATTGAATTATAAAAACCAACAAGATGTGAGGTAATATGAATATGCTGAATATGTTGAGGCAGGTGGATGCTTTTGGATGCCAGGACAGTTTCAGAAGTTAGTGTTGCCAGCTAGGCTGTTGTTGTTCTCTCTCAAGAGATGGGAAAATGTCAGCCCTCCCTGACAATTTAAACAAATGCTTGCATGAAAACACATTTGTTTTCCTCCTCAGGTCCCAGAGAAACAAGCCCATTTCAACTTTCTGATCTCTTTCACTCGGAGTACCTTGTGGTTCTGGCAGCTCAATAATTAGGATTTAAAAAATACAACTCGGAAACGAATTCAGGTGAATTCCAGAGTGTGTCATCACTCAAATAGTGACAGAACGAATGCAGCCCATGTCCCAGTCTAGTTCTGATGTGTGTGTATGTCTCCAAGATCTAAATTACAACTTTGCAAGAAAATACCTTAAATAATTGGTGCTCTGCGTGAGGAGGTGCATCTCAGAGCACTATTGACAACACAATGTATTCTCGTTGGATGATGTGATGTCGTGTCATCTTGTGTGGGTGTGTGAAGATTCAACACTCCTCTACAGTTTTGACAGTCGTCTCTAGTACTTCACTACAGATCTCTTCTCCCAGTCAGTGTTGCATAAGGACATACAGAAAACACTAGCCTCCAGAAATCCAAAACTCGAGAGCATACAACTATGGCCAGAGAGTTCTATCCAGTAAGGAGCTTCAGTATGAAATGAATTGCAATGTTCCACAAATGAATGTCGAATCTCATCAGTTTCCGTGATGCAGGGAGCCACGTACGACAGTGATATAAATACAGGGACAGGGACAGCTATTCCAGGCCAAATCATCTGCTACCTAGCTGTGCAATTCA
Source organism: Salmo trutta (assembly GCF_901001165.1). Taxonomy (NCBI): domain Eukaryota; kingdom Metazoa; phylum Chordata; class Actinopteri; order Salmoniformes; family Salmonidae; genus Salmo; species Salmo trutta. The sequence goes on from NC_042992.1 coordinate 18,962,126, forward strand.
TCACAGGTCTGCTTGGGGATATCTGACACAAATGTTTCATGTCAAAACAAAGCCGAGTCAGGCAGCAATGACTGAAGCGAGCGTACCAAGCCATAGCTCAGAGGTCCCAAAGAGGACACCAGTAAAACCACAACTACTGTGGATGGAACCTTGTAAAACAGCACTGGATTGATGCAGTGGCAAATAAAGCAGGGCGGAAATTCCTCGGAGCCTTCAACACCAGGGTGGAGGATTTTACTGGAATACAAGGAATAGGAAACAAGAAGAGCATTGATGGGCCTCGAATGGCCTATTCTGTTCAAATTTTGCTTGTTTGTATCTAACACAACCCACCCCTAGTGATATGAACACATCTTGCCAAGAATGAGTAATCGGTCTTCAGTCAGGTAAGAGGAGACAACTTGGCCCAGCTGCTGAGGGGGAGCAGCCCTGATGCCACCGCCAGCAACGCGGCCCACTGTATACGATAATCTACTCCCCTTAATAAGATAATCAGTGCTTAAAACTTTGCAATCACAGGAACCATGACCCCTCCATTGATAATCAACACCACGATCCATATCAAATTATAATCAAGCAATCAATTAGAGAAATGTCCCTCTGTGGTTTGAATGCTTTGAATAGCTCAACCCTATTACTGTAATTTATTATTTGGCACCTAGGGGACCCTAGGACAGTGCGTCAGTCAGCGAGGCACAGCAGAGAGTGTCACATTTGTCAAAAAGCGCGGCAGGCGCCTCTTCCTTTAGGCTCCTATTTATTTTTATTTTAGCGGGGGGGGGGGGGGGGGGGGGTTCAGCACTGAACCGAGAAACCACATTTTACCTCATCATATAGATGGGATGATCTATCTCATTTGCATACTGATACGTAATCGAGAGCGTGACGATGCTTTCTGAAGATGGCCCTTTCCTCTGAACAACCGTATGCTATTGCATAATATTCTGCACTTAATCTGTTTCTGAGTTAACCATCCACCGCAATTAGCACATGGGGACGTCAATCCCCTCTCTATGCGCACGGAGGGGGGGGGTTCACTTATCTACCTACTCACTCATAATAACTCTTATCATGGTCATCCTAAAGAACCACATAGCAGCCCTCTATAATAACTAATATCATGGTCATCCTAATGAACCACATAGCAGCCCTCTATAATAACTAATATCATGGTCATCCTAATGAACCACATAGCAGCCCTCTATAATAACTAATATCATGGTCATCCTAATGAACCACATAGCAGCCCTCTATAATAACTAATATCATGGTCATCCTAATGAACCACATAGCAGCCCTCTATAATAACTAATATCATGGTCATCCTAATGAACCACATAGCAGCCCTCTATAATAACTAATATCATGGTCATCCTAATGAACCACATAGCAGCCCTCTATAATAACTAATATCATGGTCATCCTAATGAACCACATAGCAGCCCTCTATAATAACTAATATCATGGTCATCCTAATGAACCACATAGCAGCCCTCTATAATAACTAATATCATGGTCATCCTAATGAACCACATAGTAGCCCTCTATAATAACTCTTATCATGGTCATCCTAATGAACCACATAGCAGCCCTCTATAATAACTAATATCATGGTCATCCTAATGAACCACATAGCAGCCCTCTATAATAACTAATATCACGGTCATCCTAATGAACCACATAGCAGCCCTCTATAATAACTAATATCATGGTCATCCTAATGAACCACATAGCAGCCCTCTATAATAACTAATATCATGGTCATCCTAATGAACCACATAGCAGCCCTCTATAATAACTAATATCATGGTCATCCTAATGAACCACATAGCAGCCCTCTATAATAACTAATATCATGGTCATCCTAATGAACCACATAGCAGCCCTCTATAATAACTAATATCATGGTCATCCTAATGAACCACATAGCAGCCCTCCATAACCTCATGCTCAGAGTTACACTACATTAGGTTAGTTTTTGGCACATTTGCCCGGCTGGGTGGTCTCCTGAAGCAGAATGAGCTTAGTACCAGCTCGCTCAATAACCACCACTACTTAGCCCTAGCCTGGTTCCAGATCTATTTGTGCTGTCCTGCCAACTCCTTTAGTCCTAGCATGACAATAACCATAGGTGTTGGCAAGACAACACAAACAGACCTGCTATACTTTCTCCACAGCCCCACTTAATAATGGCAATGGAGTTGGTCAAGGATGTATCGCTCTTAACCTCCCCATCAATCTCCAAGCATGGAACAAGTGATCCCCTCCACATCATCTGTTAATTACCTAATTAGGGGCTTAGCTTTGACTCTGACTGATAGACAGGAGCCTGATCCATCCTAACCTAAAGTAATTACACTGTACAGCAAACAGTCTTGAGCACCCCTCATGAACTGTGCTGGATAACCCCATTCAGAGGCCTGATGAGGCGTCTATCTGCTCCAGCAGACTAGAGAGACACTGTATGATGCGATTGGACTGCCGATTGTTAAGCTCTGAAAGTAAGTATAAGGTTTGAGGTAAAGGACCATTTGAAAAAACATTTTTGTGTTAATTTACTGTAGATGAGGCACAATACGATTGGCTACCGCAAAGGTGTCCACTTTCATTGCCACTGAGCATACGGTTGTTCAGAGAGAAGGGCCATATTCTGAAAGCATCTTCATGCTCTTGATTACACATCAGTATGCAAATGAGATAGATCACCCCCTCTATATCATGTGGTAAAGTCGGGTTTCTCGGTTCAGCGGCTGTCAAAACATTCATCATAATGGATTAAGATGTTCATCAGTACAGGAACAGGGGCATCTTTTGTTAAAATGGAAATCTATGGAAGATGACACATCACGCCTGGCAATGGAATTCAGCATCTTTACAATCAAGATAACTCACTGTCTGTTAGCTTTTATTGATGGTCAGCTGTGTACAATTGCAAAACAGAGGCATTAAAACAACGCTAAACAATATAGATTATAAATCATATTTTGGAAATGTATTCCCTTAAGTTAACATTGAACCAGACCCTGGCCAATGTGACAATCTTCTCCTGTCAGTATAATCAAAATGGTTACACAACAAGGCAAGACATGCCTCTTCTTTACCATAGGACCTACTGGGCATAGCATCATGGAAGGATCTACTGGGCATAGCATCATGGAAGGATCTACTGGCCATAGCATCATGGAATGCTCTACTGGGCATAGCATCATGGAAGGATCTACTGGGCATAGCATCATGGAAGGCTCTACTGGACATAGCATCATGGAAGGATCTACTGGGCATAGCATCATGGAAGGATCTACTGGACATAGCATCATGGAAGGCTCTACTGGGCATAGCATCATGGAAGGATCTACTGGGCATAGCATCATGGAAGGATCTACTGGGCATAGCATCATGGAATGATCTACTGGGCATAGCATCATGGAAGGATCTACTGGACATAGCATCATGGAAGGATCTACTGGGCACAGCATCATGGAAGGCTCTACTGGACATAGCATCATGGAAGGCTCTACTGGGCACAGCATCATGGAAGGATCTACTGGGCATAGCATCATGGAAGGATCTCCTGGGCATAGCATCATGGAAGGATCTACTGGGCATAGCATCATGGAAGGCTCTACTGGGCATAGCATCATGGAAGGATCTACTGGACATAGCATCATGGAAGTATCTACTGGGCATAGCATCATGGAAGGCTCTACTGGGCATAGCATCATGGAAGGCTCTACTGGGCATAGCATCATGGAAGGCTCTACTGGACATAGCATCATGGAAGGATCTACTGGGCATAGCATCATGGAAGGATCTACTGGGCATAGCATCATGGAAGGATCTACTGGGCATAACATCATGGAAGGACCTACTGGGCATAGCATCATGGAAGGCTCTACTGGGCATAGCATCATGGAAGGATCTACTGGGCATAGCATCATGGAAGGATCTACTGGGCATAGCATCATGGAAGGATCTACTGGGCATAGCATCATGGAAGGCTCTACTGGACATAGCATCATGGAAGGCTCTACTGGGCATAGCATCATGGAAGGATCTACTGAGGGATAGCACATCAAACAAGTCAAGATGCACGCATCTTCAGCATTTATACTACCAAGACCATAACTCACATTCATGATTCAAGCTGTTCCACTCACTCCGAAGATGCTCAGTACACTCCTTCTCATCTGAATGTATTTGTCCAATGTCAATACTCATGACCAGACAATGCTATGGATGGTATGCGTCCATCTGTCATATAGGGGTGGGTGGGATGAGTGTCCAGTGAGGTATCACCTTGGGGTCATCTCCACCCCGCCACACCCTAACCCACATGGCTAATAAGGCAGTAGCACAATGAGGTCAGCTTTCATTTGCTGAGAGAGTAATGTGTGATGGATGGCTACACGACTGGAACTGTGTGTTTGACACATTGCACTATGGAACCTACTAAATCACACTACGCAAAGAACCAGGGAGGCACACAAGCAGGCAGGGAACAGAGTAGGTAGAGCATATGGGTATAGGTACTATATACCTTCATAGATTATGAGAAATACTCAAGCAGTGTGGGGCCGTGGCATTTTAATACCATAACAACACAGAAAACATAAAAAAAGGTTTTCCTTAATGTTGTACTATTTCATATGGTACTAGGTATTTCCTTTAGTCCAGCACCTATAATTAAACAACTTTGACAATAACTAGAGAGAAACTTCCCGAGTCAAGCCAAGCTCTGAAACATCGGCACAAACGATACCCGTCACTATCTGCATTACAGGCCTGGGCCTCCCTCATTCCAACATGGCGAACACCGTAAAGTCACCTTCATCCTTGGAGAGATTCAACATAGATTATGTAAGCATGTTGTTGATATTTTATTGCTGCTGCTAATCCCATTATTTCAATGCCCTTGATGAGGGAGTATTGACAAAGTGTGGGCCTTGTTATTGGATTGCACATCCTCATGGTACTTCATGTTTGAACAGGGACCAGTTCCTTAATGAATGTCACCTTATGGAATAAACGCGATACAAACATAAATAAATAACCTCAGGTTTGAATCATTATCTTTCTCCCAGCATCATAATGTCATTACAGGTTGTGCGTTTGTCTAAATAGGCTTTTGATTAATAAGGAAGATAAGAGAAGGAGAAAGGGAACAATGAGGAAACGTGTTTTCTTTGAAAGTAAATCCATTACCTCTAGATCTGCTGTGTTGCTTGAGTACACTGCTGTCCTGCTCTTACTGGTAAGTAATTCCTCTCCTCTCCTCTCCTCTCCTCTCCTCTCCTCTCCTCTCCTCTCCGCTCTCCCCCTCTCTTTTCTCTACCTGAATTCTCATTTTCTTCCTCCAGCCAGACTCACAGAATACATCTTGGAAACGTGATCAAAGGCAAAGTCGTGTTGACTGCCCATTTCACAGGCGCTCCTGCACATACAGGTACAGTAATTAGCAATGCTTAACCAGGTAATTAGCAATGCTATCACAGGTATAATGATCTCTACTGGACATACTGTGAGGTAGCCAGTCACTGCCAGGGGAGGCACAGGTGGGGGTGGGGGGGTGGGGGGGGGGGGGGGGTTAATTGAGATCCAACTTATTTTTACAACTTTCATTTCATGGTAAGCCAATGGAAATGACAGTGGAAGTGGGAGGCAGTTACACAGTACCTGGCATTAGCATCATGTCAGAGGAGAAATTAAAAGCCTTAAACATCTATCTGGAGTATAAAATGACTCGATGGATCACGCAGTGGCAGTAGGATCTGTGATAAGACTGACAGGCCGAGATACCCAAAGCCCATTGGTAAGCGTTTGATCCAAGCACTACATGACCATGATAAAATACTATTCCTCCGGGGCACAAGATATCCATCCTGCCCACAATGCTATCCGAGAGAGAGAGAGCAGCTGCTATTATGGTAGAGAGGTGCTCAGTTCTATGCAAGTCTGTTCTCAGGAGACTGTGTGTGTGTTTTTACAGGCTGTGTGTAGGTGTGTGTGTGCATGTACACTACCAGTCAAAGGTTTGGGCACAGCTACTCATTCAAAGGTTTTTCTTTATTTTTACTATTTTCTAAATTGTAGTATAATAGTGAAGATGTCAAAATTGTGAAATAACACATATGGAATCATGTAGTAACAAAAAAAGTGTTAAACAAATCTAAATATATTTTATATTTGAGATTCTTCAAATTAGCCACCCCTTGCATTGATGACAGCTTTGCACAATCTTGGGATTCTCTCAACCAGCTTCATGAGGTAGTCACCTGGAATGCATTTCAATTAACAAGTGTGCCTTATTAAAAGTTAATTTGTGGAATTTCTTTCCTTCTTAATGCATTTGAGCCAATCAGTTGTGTTGTGACAAGGTAGGCGTGGTATACAGAAGATAGCCCAATTTGGTAAAAGACCAAGTCCATATTATGGCAAGAACAGCTCAAATAAGCAAAGATAAATGACAGTCCATCATTACTTTAAGACATGGTCAGTCAATCTGAAAAATGTGAAGAACTTTGAAAGTTTCTTCAAGTGCAGTTGCAAAACCATCAAGTGCTACGATGAAACTGGCTCTCATGAGGACTGCCACAGGAAAGGAAGACACAGAGTTACCTCTGCTGGAGAGGATAAGTTCATTAGAGCTACCAGCCTTAGAAATTGTCAATTAACTGCACTTCAGATTGCAGCTCACAGAGTTCAAGTAACAGACACATGTCAACATCAACTGTTCAGAGAAGACTGCGCGAATCAGGCCTTCAGGTCCATTGCTGCAAAGAAACCACCACTAAAGGACACCAATAAGAAGAAGACTTGCTTGGGCCAAGAAACACGAGCAATGGACTTTAGACCGGTGGAAATCTGTCCTTTGGTCTGATGAGTCCAAATTTTAGATTTTTGGTTCCAACCGCCGTGTCTTTCTGAGATGCAGAATAGGTGACCCGATGATCTCTGCATGTGTGGTTCCCACCGTGAAGCATGGAGGAGGAAGTGTGACGGTGTGGGGGTGCTTTGCTGGTGACAATGTCACAGATTTATTTAGAATTCAAGGCACACTTAACCAGCATGGCTACCACAGCATTCTGCAGTGATATGCCATCGCATCTGGTTTGCACTTAGTGGGACTATCATTTGTTTTTCAACAGGACAATGACCCAACCCACCTCCAGGCTATGTAAGGGCTATTTGACCAAGAAGGAGAGTGATTGAGTGCTGCATCAGATGACCTAGTCTCCATCGAAGAGTGAAGGAAAAGCAGCCAACAAGTGCTCAGCATATGTGGGAACTCCTCCAAGACTGTTGGAAAAGCATTCCTGTCACACCCTGATCTGTTTCACCTGTCTTTGTGATTGTCTCCACCCCCCTTCAGGTGTTGCCCACCTTCCCCATTATCCCCTGTGTATTTATACCTGTGTTCTCTGTTTGTCTGTTGCCAGTTAGTTTTGTTTTGTCAAGCCTACGAGCGTTTTCCCCTCTGCTCCTGTCTCTCGATTGTTCCTGTTTCCTAGTTTTCCCAGTGTTGACCATTCTGCCTGCCCTGACCCTGACCCTGAGCCTGCCTGCCGTCCTGTAGCTTTACCCCAACTTTTTGGATTACTGACCTTTGCCTGCCCTGACCCTTAGCCTGCCTGCAGTCCTGTACCTTTGCTCCACGTATCTGGATTACGGACCTGAAACGTGATCATTCCAGGTGAAGCTGGCTGAGAGAATGGCAAGAGTGTGCAAAGCTATCCATCAAGGCGAAGTGTGACTACATTGAAGAATCTCAAATATAAAATATATTTTGAATGTTTAACACTTTTTTGGTTAGTACATAATTCCATATGTGTTATTTCATAGTTTTGATGTCTTCACTATTATTCTACATGTAACAATGTACAGTGCCTTGCAAAAGTATTCATCTAACTGTGCATTTTTCCTATTTTGCTGCATTACAACCTGTAATTTAAATGGATTTTTATTTGGATTTCATGTATTGGACATACACAAAATAGACCAAATTGGTAAAAATATTCAAAAATATTAAAAACAGAAAAGTGGTGCGTGCATATGTATTCACCCCCTTTGCTTTGAAGCCCCTAAATAAGATCTGGTGCAACCAATTACCTTCAGAAGTCACATAATTAGTTTAATAAAGTCCAACTGTGTGCAATCTAAGTGTCACATAATTTGACACATGATCTCAGTATATATACATTTGTTCTGAAAGCCACAGAGTCTGCAACACCACTAAGCAAGGGGTGCCACCAAGCAAGACCAAGGAGCTCTCCAAACAGGTCAGGGACAAAGTTGTGGAGAAGTACAGATCATGGTTGGGTTATAACTAAATATCCCAAACTTTGAACATCCCACAGAGCACCATTAAATCCATTATTAAAAAATGGAAAGAATATAGCACCACAACAAATCTGCCAAGAGAGGGCCGCCCACCAAAACTCACAGACCAGGCAAGGAAGGCATTAATCAGAGAGGCAGCAAAGAGACCAAAGATAACCCTGAAGGAGCTGCTAAGCTCCACAGCGGAGATTGGAGTATCTGTCCATAGGACCACTTTTAGCCGTACACTCCACAGAGCTGGGCTTTTTCGGAAGAATGGCCAGAAGAAAAGCCATTGCTTAAAGAAAAAATAAGCAAACACGTTTGGTGTTCATTAAAAGGCATGTGGGAGACTCCCCAAACATATGGAAGAAGGTACTCTGGTCAGATGAGACTAAAATTGAGCTTTTTGGCCATCAAGGAAAACACTATGTCTGGTGCAAACCCAACACCTCTCATCACCCAGAGAACACTATCCCCACAGTGAAGCATGGTGGTGGCAGCATCATGCTGTGGTGATCTTTTTCATCATCAGGGACTAGAAAACTGGTCAGAATTGAAAGAATGATGGATGATGCTAAATACAGGGAAATGATTGAGGGAAACCTGTTTCAGTCTCCCAGAGATTTGAGACTGGGATGGAGGTTCACCTTCCAACAGGACAAAAAGTCTAAGCATACTGCTAAAGCAGGTTTAAAGGGAAACATTTAAATGTCTTGGAATGGCCTAGTCAAAGCCCAGACCTCAATCCCACTGAGAATCTGTGGTATGACTTAAAGATGGTGGTACACCAGCAGAACCCATCCAACTTGAAGGAGCTGGAGAAGTTTTGCCTTGAAGAATGGGTAAAAATCCCAGTGGCTAGATGTGCCAAGCTTATAGAGACATACCCCAAGAGACTTGCAGCTGTAATTGCTGCAAAAGGTGGTTCTACAAAGTATTGACTTTGGGGGGGTGAATAGTTTGCACGCTCAATTTTCTGTTTTTCTGTCTTATTTCTTGTTTGTTTCACAATAAAAAATATTTTGCATCTTCAAAGTGGTAGGCATGTTGTGTAAATCCAATGATACAAACCCCCCCAAAAATCCATTTTAATTCAGGTTGTAAGGCAACAAAATAGGAAAAATGCCAAGGGGGTGTGAATACTTCCACAAGCCACTGTACGCTGAGAGTCGGGAAGCAATTTCATGGAGTGAATACATTTAATTAATAAATGAAACAAACAAGTGACCCAAACAGCGCACCGACATGAAACAGATACAGGACCAATGACGACTGGGGAAGAAACCAAAGGGAGTGACATATAAAGGGCAGGTAATCAAGGAGGTGGTGGAGTCCAGGTGAATGTCATTATGCGCAAATGCGCGTAATGCTGGTGACAGGATGGCGCCAGAAACAAGCAGCCTGGTGACCTAGAGGCCGGAGAGGGCTCACACGTGACACTACAATGTAGAACATAGTAAAAATTAAGAAAAACCCTTGAATGAGTAGGTGTGTCCAAACTTTTGACCGGTACTGTATATTTGATAATGTTTGTCTATGAACAACTGTGTTGTGGGTGTACTGTATGTGTGTAAGGTATGTTTTGTGTCAGTCAGTACATGGGGGACAGAGAGAAAGAGAGAGAGAGAGAGAGAGAGCGGGGGGGTTAAGTATCTATCATGGGTGTCAAACACTGCCAGTAGCAAATATGAGCAGGTTTAAACGTTGCAGGAAAGGAGGAAGTCACTGCAGAGAGTGGGGGGGTTATTGATTGAAACAGCAACTGACAGAAATTCAGGAATCCAGCTCCCAGAATGAAGTATAGAAGAAGTATATCTGAACAGAGGAGCTCTAATTTGGGTAATTCCTCAAAGAGGTTAACTTTACATAGCACTCGATGCTGTCGTTTTGCTGTTTAAATATAAACATGAACAAACACACATGCACGCACAGTCACGCACGCTTGCAGGCACGTATGCACACACACAGAGACACACACACACATACACACTACAGTTCCAACAGTACAGTGTAACTGAGTCCTATTAACGTGTCCCCATCCCTTCATTTCGTCAGGCTTCCTCGGCGCAGATGACCCCCCCACACTCATAAATAAACATACTGTCTCTTTTCCTCTCTCTCCCCATCTCTCCCTCTCTATCTCTATCTGTCCCTCTCTCCCTCTCTCTGTCCCTCCCTCTCTCTCTCTCCCTCTCTATTTCTCTCCCTCCCTCCCTCTCTCCTCTCCACCGATCTCGCTCTGTCCCTCTCATCCCTCTCTCTCCTCTCTTTCTCTCCCCATCTCTCTTCTCTCGCTCCCTATTTCGCCATCCAACTCCTCTCTATTTCCATCTACTCCCTCCCTATTGCTCTCCTAGGAAAAGTAGTGCACTATGAAGGGAATAGGGTGCTATTTGGGACGCAATCCAAGGAAGATCTCCACATATCAAAATATTTCCTCACATGAAAGCAGTATTTGTCATAAAGAGAGGGAGAGTGTGGATTCCTCTCATACTCTGAGAAGCAGTTAAGCTAAAGCTGTGACTTTTAATGACTTCCATGCATTTCAGAGCTGCCATTTTCATATTTCATTTCAGCTGCATATTTTTCCTAATATATCGCAATTGAAAAACAAACTCACTTGTTCCATGAAATGTATTAATTCCATTGTGATATGGTAACACTTGATAACAATACCTGGTTCATTAATTACAGATTAATACATGCCTTAATGCAGAGGGAGAAGGTTAAGGCAAACATGCAGGGGACTACGCAGCTTCATGAATATAGATTTTTTTGGCATGTGGGATGCTCAAAAGAGAGATAAATAGAGGGAGAGGGAAAGGTAGGAGATACTGTAGGCAGACAGAGACAGCTAGCTAAACAAAATATGCATCCATTATGCCCACAACACAAAAGGCCTATTTTTAGAAAGCAATCACAGTAACCTTTTCTCTCTGCGGTTTTACAAGAAGACTAATTCCATATCTGGTTCTCCTCATTCTCTCCAGTGCCTGGGCAGAAAGTCACACAGGAGCAGAGGCCCACTCGCTCTGTGACGCCGACATGTTCTGCTGGGGTTTGTATTCTTCACTCAACAGCATGGCTCTTTGTTTTAACACACGTGTGTCTCCAGATATCCACTCTCTCTCTCTTAGACTATCTGTGGCCCAGAATTACAAGCCAACCAGTTTCCCTGTAGAAGCTAAAGCATTGCCTAGCCTAGCTTCTTCCCCAGAAGCACAATTGCCAAGCTGTTGCCTTGTTGTCACATCACGTGTCACTTTTAGGCTGATTCTCATTGTGTGTTACTGGTATCTGCCTGACAGGCCTCTGTGTAGGTATATGGCCTGAAATTGCCCAAACAAGGTACCGCGACACGGTTGAGAAACGTTGAAATGGGGAAACGATTATGTGGGAAGGTTGGTGGCATCGTTTCAGAATTTGCCCATAAAACCAAGTTAACAACGGCGTAATCCTCTCTCCTCGTGCACGACCAGAACATCCCCTCTTACACATTGTCATTCGTAATTTATTCATTTGTACGTTCTAAGCAGCAGGCGTGTTTGATCAATGGGGACAGAAATAACAATCTTTGGAGCTGAATTTGTAATATTTGTCAGGGCAATAGTCCGTAGTAGTTCAACCTGATGAAGGCAGGGAGGGACCAATATGAAGGCAGGGAGGGACCAAATAGCACACTATTCCCTATATAGTGCACTACTTTTGAGTAGTGCATTACATAGGGAGTAGGGTGCTATTTGGGATGCAGAAATGTGTTTGTTGACAATTTCCAGGTGGATAGCAGTCTAATCAGTAGCTGAGATGCGCCCCATGCAGGTTTGGAGTATGGAGTTACTATTATCTCAAAGGATGCTCTTTCCGGGCAGTGCTTCTGGTAAATTGTGCTCAATCTGCTACGTACACCTTACTAATGAGGCTGGACATATATTTACTAAGGCATTACCACTTCTCATGCAGCTGTGAGATCTACTGCTGGGCTCATATCAGACAACATACCTCTCTCTTACACATGGAATTCCATTATTTATTTTCTTTCTAGTATGTTTGTCTGTAGTGTGTCTGATAGGTGCTGAAATAAACTGTCAAAACTACCAACTGAAACTTCTGATGAGACTATGCAATAAATGTCAAAGTCTAAGACTGGAGCATGATCATTTTTATTCACCCACCATTCCATCCCTACATCCAGCCATTGGATTTTATTAAGGATGCATTAGTTTCCAGCATGGGTTTTACCCTATGTACTAGCCTTTCCGTTCCCAGATCTGAGTGCCAATACGGGGATCACCAAGTCAAGATGATGAGCTTGAAGTGATTGGGTAGATTGGCCTGTTTGTGAGGGTTTGGAGGGGGTGCTGACGATCATCAAAGGTTGGATCAAACTTCCTGAACTCAATAGGAGCTAGTGGATTATGTGTATGGAGAGAGTAGGCCTTGTAACGATGTACTTTACAATCGGGATCTACCATTTGCACAAAAGTCTCACTAGCACTTGATCAACTACATTGCTGTCAAGCATTTTGCTTTGTGGTGTGTACTTTTGATGTAGATCTTCATTGTCTCATGTCAGATAGTGTTACGGTTGTCTGCTCTGATCTGTCTGATATCTCACAAACACTAACGGGATAGTTAAAAAGAAGTTTGGCTACAATATGCTGTCATAACATTCAAAAATGTTACCAATGTGACATTGTCCACTAAACCTCCTTTCATCTTCAAAAGAGACAGAGTTAATCTGACACAAAACTATAAACCTGCAGCTAATATAAAAATATACAAAATTATGAGCAAATCTTCACTACATAATTCTACATCTAGCTTACCGTAAATTCCGGACTCTAAGCCGCAACTTTTTTCCCAGGCTTTGAACCTCGCGGCTTAAACAATGACGCGGCTAATATATGGCTTTTTCCCGCTTTCAATTTATTTTTTTCAAAAAAACACATTCTGTGACGTGCCCCGTTTCTTGGCGGCATGAAGCTTTCATTAGACCAATGAAATTGCCGAACGGGTTACGTCAAATAACTTTTTTGTTAACTGTTTAGATTAAATCGAGCGCTCTCAAACTTCCCATCATTCTGATTATGGTAGTCATTTTGTCACCCTCATCATGGCAAAGACACGGAGAAATGCATATGAAGCAGCTTTCAAGTTGAAGGTGATTGATCTGGCTGTTGGAAAAGGAAATAGAGCTGCTGCACGGGAGCTTGGTCTTAATGAGTCGATGATAAGACGTTGGAAACAGCAGCGTGAGGAAATGACTCAGTGCAAAAAGACAACTAAAGCTTACTGCAAATTTTTTCTTTTTTCTTACAAGCCGTGTTTCGTTAAAGCCTATTTATTTTTGTTACAAGCCGTGTTTCGTTAAAGCCTGTGTAAAGTTCATTTGTTTCAATGTACCGGTAGGCACCTGTGGCTTATAGACATGTGCGGCTTATTTATGTTCAAAATAATATATATTTTTTAACCTGTTGGGGATAGGGGGCAGTATTTGTACGGCCGGATAAAAAACATACCCGATTTAATCTGGTTACTACTCCTGCCCAGTAACTAGAATATGCATATAATTTGATTTGGATAGAAAACACCCTAAAGTTTCTAAAACTGTTTGAATGGTGTCTGTGAGTATAACAGAACTCATTTGGCAGGCCAAAACCTGAGAAGATTCCAAACAGGAAGTGCCCTCTCTGACCATTTCTTGGCCTTCTTGATCATCTCTATCCAAAACAGGGGATCTCTGGCATAACGTGACATTTTCTAACGCTCCCATAGGCTCTCAGAAGGCGCCAGAACGTTGAATGATGACTTTGCAGGCCATGGCTGAAAAACAGTAGCGCATTTGGTAAGTGGTCGATCTGAGAACAATGAGACTGGTGCGCGCATGCACGAGACGACTCCATGTTTCCATTTTCAGTCTTTGAACGAAAACAGGGTTTCCCGGTCAGAATATTGTCGCTTTTTTACGAGAAAAATCACATAAAAATTTATTTTAAACAGCGTTTGACATGATTCGAAGTACGGTAATGGAATATTTTGAATTTATTTGTCACGAAAACGCGCCGGGCGCATCACCCTTCTTTACCCTTCGGATAGTGTCTTGAACGCACGAACAAAACGCCGCTATTTGGATATAACTATGGATTATTTGGAACCAAACCAACATTTGTTATTGAAATAGAAGTCCTGGGAGTGCATTCTGACAAAGAACAGCAAAGGTAATCCATTTTTCTTATAGTAAATCTGAGTTTGGTGAGTACCAAACTTGGTGGGTGTCAAAATAGCTAGCCTGTGATGGCCGGGCTATCTACTCAGAATATTGCAAAATGTGCTTTCACCGAAAAGCTATTTTAAAATCGGACATAGCGATTGCATAAAGGAGTTCTGTATCTATAATTCTTAAAATAATTGTTATGTTTTTTGTGAACGTTTATTGTGAGTAATTTAGTAAATTCACCGGAAGTGTTCGGTGGGAATGCTAGTCACATGCTAGTCACATGCTAATGTAAATGCTGGTTTTTGATATAAATATGAACTTGATTGAACAAAACATGCATGTATTGTATAACATAATGTCCTAGGAGTGTCATCTGATGAAGATCATCAAAGGTTAGTGCTGCATTTAGCAGTGGTTTTGGTTTTTGTGACATTATATGCTAGCTTGAAAAATGGGTACTCTCCTGACATAATCTAATGTTTTGCTTTCGTTGTAAAGCCTTTTTGAAATCGGACAATGTGGTTAGATAAAGGAGAGTATTGTCTTTAAAATGGTGTAAAATAGTAATATGTTTGAAAAATTTAAGTTTTTGGATTTTTTAGGTGTTTGTAATTCGCGCCACGCTCTATCACTGGATATTGGCGAGGCATTCCGCTAGCGGAACATCTAGATGTAAGAGGTTAAATTCAGGTGCGCTTAATAGTCCGGAAATTACGGTAGGTGTTTTGTGGTTGTTGAATTAGTATTTATGAAATTTGAAATGTGCACGAAAATGTGCTAGCTAACGCGTTGGCCAAATGTTACAAAGTAGCGAGGCACAGTGCCAGTTGTCAGAGTCAGATACACTATGTTGGATTCTGGGTGAAACTTTGAACATTGCTATACTAGAGACATGATAGATCAAAAGTAATACTATAGTATCTGAGGGGTGATAGAGAATGGTTTTTACATCAGAAGTTAATGGTTATCTGAAGGAGTCAGATGGCTTTGGAATGTGTAGGGGTGACGGGTGGAGATCTTAGAACATAACAATGTCACTGAGGGTGATGTATAACATTTACATCAGGATATGTTATTGTTAGCCAACAGGGATCCTCTAGGTGGAGAAGAGACACAGTCTCGTATCAATAACCATGACAGCCTTGAGTTGGGGAAGAGTGAGCACTTTGGGGTAGAGGTCAGGTTAGATGAAGTGAGGAAGAACAGATATAAATAAGGTTCTGTCTAGCAACAGAGATGCATTGGCTGTTCAGTTGTGGAGGAGGAGACTCAGCCTAGGAGAAAGGGTTAAATATCAGTGCTTGTGTGAAATGTTTTTTTTTTGTCTAAATTACAGCTGTAACAACCCTTTGGGAAGAATTAAACTTGGTTAAGCTTCTCTAGTGTCCGTGAGTTATTTACTCAAAATTGGAACCTAACAACTACATGGCCAAAAGTATGTGGACACCCCTTCAAATGAGTAGATTTGCCTATTTCAGCCACACTCGCTGCTGACAGGTGTATAAAATCGAGCACACAGCCATGCAATTGCCATAGACAAACATTGGCAGTAGAATGGCCCATACTGAAGAGCTCAGTGACTTTCAACACGGCACCGTCATAGGATACCACCTTTCCAACAAGTCAGTTCGGCAAATTTCTGCCCTGCTAGAGCTGCCCCGGTCTACTATAAGTTCTGTTATTGTGAAGTGGAAACGTCTAGGAGCAACAACGGCTCTGCCGCGATGTGGTTGGCCACACAAGCTCACAGAATGGGACAGCCGAGTGTTGAAGAGTGTAGCACATTCAAATCTTCTGTCCTCTGGAAGCAAAGTCAGCACAATAACTGTTCGTCAGAAGCTTCATGAAATGGGTTTCCATGGCCGAGCAGCCGCACACAAGCCTAAGATCACCATGCGCAATGCCAAGCGTCGGCTGGAGTGGTGTAAAGATTGCCACTATTCGACTCTGAAGCAATGGAAACACATTCTCTGGAGTGATGAATCACGCTTCACCATCTGGCAGTTCAACGGACGAATCTGGGTTTGGCGGATGCCAAGAGAACTCTACTTGCCCGAATGCATAATGCTAAGTGTAAAGTTTGGTGAAGGAGGAATAATTGTCTGGGGCTGTTTTTCATGATTCGGGCTATGTCCTGCTAGGTCCTTTGGTTACAGTGAAGGGAAATCTTAATGCTACAGCATACAATGACATTCTAGACGATTCTGTGCTTCAGACTTTATGGTAACAGTTTGGGGAAGGCTCTTTCCTGTTTCAGCATGACAATGCACCCGTGCACAAAGCGAGGTCCATACAGAAATGGTTTGTTGACATTGGTGAGGAAGAACTTGACTGGCCTGCACATAGCCCTGACCACAACCCCATCGAACACCTTTGGGATGAATTGGAATGCCGACTGCGAGCCAGACCTAATCGCCCAACATCAGTGCCCGACCTCACCAATGCTCTTGTGACTGAATGGAAGCAAGTCCTCACAGCAATGTTCCAACATCTAGAGGAAAGCCTTCCCAGAAGAGTGGAGGCTGTTACAGCAGCAAAGGGGAACCAACTCAATATTAATGCCCATGATTTTAGATTGAGATGTTTGACGAGCAGGTGTCCACATACTTTTGACCGTAGTGGACATGCTGTTTCTGAAAACAGTCCCACAGCTTTGGTGCAGTAGAACTTCATCCACAAGCTGGCAAACTAGCTATCGTATGGCCATTCAAACAAGCTTGTACTAGTCTGCTAGCTGGAGCAAGTTTGATCAGCTGATCGAGCACGATTTTCCGTAGTAGCCAGTGCATCATAGTTACCGAGAGTGGAGTGATTTTTAGAATTAGGAACCAGCTTTAGGAAGATGAGGAAAATAGCAATTTTTAGAGATGAATTCCACATCCTAGAAGACAGACCAGTTCAGGTACGAGCCTCAGGTAAGAGTGACGCCATCTGACATAAGACAATGTATAGATAATCATATAATTACATTTGCATACACTGTTTGTGCCTAGTCGTAGTCGTAAATTCTGATTTAATGTAATGTAATTTAATGCTGAATATATATTTAAGTCCCCCAGTTGTTGGGGCTGAAGTCCAATTTGAAAATCAGAATGCATCTGACAAGACCTCTCAGCCAAGAACTCTCATGCGAGTCTAGATTTCTCAGTAGGGTCGTGTGTGACAGATTTCATTCTAATTCAACTGAAGTAGGCTGCTCTTTGGAAATGTCCCTCACGCATCGAGCTGTGATCTTCACACCTGAGTTCTCTGTGTGCCCAGCCCCAGGGCAAAACACATTACCAAACATTACACGACGGATAGCAAAACAAACTCGTAGGTAAAGGACAAAATGGAGCAAACTAGGGCATACTCAAACATACGATTAAAATGCAGACATGTCTGTGTTTTCCACTGTCTGACTGTAATGCTTAAACAGGAAATACATTTGCAGATCATTAGACCAAGTCCAAGAACAACAACAAAATGTTCATTTCTAATTATAAGGAATAATGCAAGCTTTCTAGTTTACACTGATAGATAATAAGGGTGATCTGGATTCACAAGCCCACATGCATTGTCTATTCGCGTGTAAGAAAGAGTATTTGGCAAGATTAATAGCATGCCATTAATATAATGTAGTCTATGTAGAATGTTTAAAGGTATGATGGGTTGAGAGGAACAGATATGCCTTTTGAAACCACTTCCATTGTGCTGATAGTTGATAGGGTATGAGAAATTCAAAATCTGCAAAAGTGTGAATGGAATAGAATAAAAGAGACAAATGCTATATTAAACTGGTTCGGCTGATGTATTGGATTCCAGGACATTCACTTGTGCTATATGACAAATGACAATTAAGACAGATAGACTTAAATTAAGACATTTACAGAAGATTTTGAATGTTCGCACAAAGGCTATGCATACGATTTCTCATATTTAAAGAAAAACATTGAAGGATTTATTCTTGCCCTTCGTCTCCAAATCTTTAACAGTGTATGTTCAGTGAATCAATACATAGAGAATGAACTTACACTATCACTCAACCTTGTTTCTTTGAGTAGGCAGAAGGAGTCAGATCACAATAACAAAGAGAAAAGAACCATCAGCTTAATAACAAGTACAAAAGTTAAGGATGGTCATTTTAATTGGCTGCCAGGCATTTTTCCTTCTTCTTGCTCTTTTTTTTGGTATCTCTTATCCAGTCTTGTCCTGTCTATTTCTCTCTAGGGAATCTAGGTATTTACTTATGCACACATGTTTCACTTTGAGTTAGGAAATACAGAGCAAAAGAGGTATTCCAATGTCGGACTCCACCACTATTCCTGGCTGTACTCTACTTAATCTAACTCAGAATGAATCAGAATAAATGTATTACTTTTCTATTTGTCAACAAGGCACTCAAAATAGTCGAAATTCAATGTGACATTTAAATTCTAAACAAATTCAAACATACTCCTGTCTACATCTCTACATTCGAGCCCTGAACCACCACAAATGTTACTCTCAATGGTCATGATCTGAGGAAGGAAGTCTTTGCTATAATATCATACTTGTATGGTAAGCAACGCTATAAGCGTGAAAACCCTTCACAATTTGTTTTTAATAATATATGTGATGAACACATCACAGCTCTGTCTGGTAGGGACTGGGCTTGGCATACACTCTAATGTTTTATATTTCCAGTTGAAGAGATGCTCTCATGTATAACAGACGTGGCAAACAATTCATTGGCCTGCACATAGCCACTGCACGGCAAGATTAACAATATCATATTTGTTTACCTGGCGGGCGATAGCAGTTCACTACAAATAACTTGTCCCTCTGCATGGATTTCCTATGATAGGCGTAGGCCTATACAGTATACTGTATGAGTCCAAGCACGGAAAAAAACCTGAATTAAGTACCATAATACAATATATAGCCTACCCCATATTACACATGGCAGAAAACCCCAAAAATACTGATTTAAGATATCTTTGGTACATAATTGGCCTAGCCTACATTTAACAAATTCAGAGTTAACCTACAACTATTGTGAATCTGTATTTGATTTTGAATAAGCTAGTAATAGAGTATTTTTATATTTTTTCATAATTAATAGGCAGACACATTACGGTTAGCTACAGAATATCTCACCACCATTTATTCCTTCAGCGCGCATAGAAAGGGGCTGTCAACAATTTCATTAAATACGTTTTGTTGTGAAAACATGTTACTATCGATGTTCCCCAACAGAATTTACTTGGTTTCCCAAATTAAGCACTGGGTAGCTGCAACAACAGGGCTGGAGAGCCCATGGCATACAGAGTTTGGGCGGAATATCATCTGTTGAGCAGCGAATTAACCAGAGTTGACTACCTGACATGACTGAAAAACGTACTGGCGAGAAAGTGGCCTCCATTCGCTATTCCAGTGCATAAGGATGACATGTCTTTTTTGTCTTGTCCCTGTTCCTGCCCATTTGATAATGGGCCATTCTAAATCTAAACTAATTTTACATACAGTATTAGTAAAGACAAGATTAAAGTGATAATAGTCTGATGGTTGAAAATATGATCACTTAATTAATGAGAACACCGTGTGCAGCCTGAGGCAAGCTTCCTTTGTGACTTTCTCAAATCATGAATATCTTTTTATTTCTAAGCCATTTTAAGGTGTGTGTCATTCACAACTAAATTTGCCAAATAACTCTAAATTTAGCATGTAGGACTTGTTTCAAATGATCCTTTTTACGCTCAAGGATACATGTTTTGGAATATTTATATTCTGTACATGCTTCCTTCTTTTCACCGTGTCATTTAGGTTAGTATTGTGGAGCAACTATAATGTTGTTGATCCATTCTCAGTTTTCTCCTTTCACAGCTATAAAACTCTGTGACCTCATTGTGAAAACCCTGAGCAGTTTCTTTCCTCTCCGGCAACTGAGTTAGGAAGGATGCCTGTTTCTTTGTAGTGACTGGGTACATATCGATACACCAATTAAAGTGGAATTAATTACTTCACCATGCTCAAAGGGATATTCAATGTCTGCTTTTAATTTTTAATCTACCAATAAGTGTCCTTCTTTGCGAGGCCTTGGAAAAGCTCCCTGATCTTTGTGTGGTTGTATGTGTGGGGTACGAAGACGAGGCATTTAAAAATCATGTTAAACACTATTATTGGACACAGAGTTAGTCCATGCAACTTATTATGTAACTTGTTAAGCAAATGTTTACTTCTGAACTTATTTAGGCTTGCCATAACACATTTCTAAAAACATAGTTCCACTTTGACATTATGTGGTATTGCGTGTAGGCCAGTGACACAAAATCTCAATGTCAATCCATTTTAAATTCAGGCTGTAACACAACAAAATGTGGAAATGTGGAAAAGTGTGGAAAGGGAACTGTACATACAATATGGAAGTAGTAGCTACAGATACGTATATTTTACAGTGCATTCGTAAAGTATTTAGACTCCTTGACTTTTTACACATTTTGTTAAGTTACAGCCTTATTCTAAAATGAATTAAATAGTTTTTTCACTCATTAATCTACACACAAAACCACTTAATGACAATTTTTTTTGCAAACGTCAACAACAACAAAAAAACTATTGAAATATCACATTTACCTAAGTATTCAGACCCTTTACTCAGTGCTTTATTGAAGCACCTTTGGCAGCGATTACAGCCTCCAGTCTTCTTGGGTATGACGCTGCAAGCTTGGCACACCTGTATTTGGGGAGTTTCTTCCATTCTTCTCCGCAGATCCTCTCAAGCTCTGTCAGGTTGGATGGGGAGCGTCACTGATCAGATATTTTCAGGTCTCTCCAGAGATGTTCGATCAGGTTCAAGTCCGGGCTCTGGCTGGACCACTCAAGGACATTCAGAGACTTGTCCTGAAACCATTCCTTTGTTGTCTTGGCTGTGTGCTTAGGGTCATTGTCCTGTTGGAAGGTGAACCTTCGCCCTCAGTCTGAGGTCCTGAGCGCTCTGGCGCAGGTTTTCCTCAAGGATCTCTCTGTACTTTGCACCGTTCATCTTTCCGTCGATTCTGAATAGTCTCCTAGTCTCTGCCGCTGAAAAACATCCCCACAGCATGATGCTGCCACCACCATGCCTCACTGTAGGGTTGGTATTGGCGGGGTGATGAGCGGTGCCTAGTTTCCTCCAGACATGACGCTTGGCATTCAGGCCAAATAGTTCAATCGTGTTTTGATCAGACCAGAGAATCCTGTTTCTCATGGTCTGAGAGTCATTTAGGTGCATTTTGGCAAACTCCAAGCGGACTGTCATGTGCCTTTTACTGAGGAGTGGCTTCCGTCTGGCCTCTCTACCATAAAGGCCTGATTGGTGGAGTGCTGCAGAGATGGTTGTCCTTCTGGGAGGTTCTCCCATCTCCACAGAGGAGAGGAACTCTGGAGCTCTGCCACATTGACCATCAGGTTCTTGGTCACCTCCCTGACCAAGGCCCTTCTCCCCCGATTGCTCAGTTTGGCCGGGCGGCCAGCTCAAGGAAGAGTCTTGGTGGTTCCAATCTTCTTCCATTTATGAATGATGGAGGCCACTGTGTTCTTGGGGACCTTCAATGCTGCAGAAATGTTTTGGTACCCATCCCCAGATCTGTGCTTCAACATAATCCTGTCTCGGAGCTCTATGGACAATTCCTTCGACCCCATGGCTTGGTTTTTGCTCTGAAATGCACTGTCAACTGTCGGACCTTATATAGACAGGTGTGTGCCTTTCCAAATCATGTCCAATCAATTGAATTTACCACAGATAGACTCCAATCAAGTTGTAGAAACATGTCAAGGATGATCAATGGAAACAGGATGCACCTGAGATCAATTTCGGGTCTCATAGCAAAGGGTCTGAATACTAATGTATGATACATTTTCTAAAAACCTGTTTTCTCTTTGTCATTATGGGGTATTGTGTGTACTGTAGATGTGGCTACAAAACAATGCCTTCCTATGGAGTCATAAGCTTGACCTAAATGTATAATACTCATACTTATGTTCTACACTATCACATGTACAGTATATGCTATTTAAAATGTAGGAAACATTAAGTACTGTGGTATGGGCTACACAAGCCCATATAGACAAACATTAGCAGCCTTTATAAGCACATTACCGACTCAGGTTAATTAATTATACAACGCTTTTTAGTTGTGCGTCATATCATAACACATTAAGTTGATGCAGGAGTATTTTTTATATAAAATTAAGATACACAGTGCCAAGCTAATCATACTAACATTTTCGTTTTCCGACATATTTTATTTAAGGGACTCATTTGTAAGTCAAATGATTTTTTTTTTATATGATTTGTGTAATTATCTTTACCCTGCAGCACATTTGAAAGGAGTCACGTGCCCTCAATGTTTAATATGTGGGTTTTAATATCCAAAATAGATCATCAATATTTAATGTGCACATTGGGAGTGATATTTTCTGGTGAGCCGTATTGTGCATGCACACTTGAATGTGAAATAGCAGCTCTTAAAGTGATAGGAAGGCAAGCTACTAAGCTTCCATCCTCAAAGAGGCATGTGTTAGCAACGTTGCTATGGAAACAGTAACTCCTCCCAAGGTTATCTAAGTACGCTGTAAGTAAAATGATCCACCGGTTTACTAGAACTTCTTCTGGACTTTTAAATGTAAAATCTTATTTTTTTCTCTCCATTTTATCCCTCTAGACTTCAAGTAAACCAGACGGAGGACACACATTTGATGGTACGTTTGAGTGACCTGTTTAAAAGCTTAATATCCCGCTCTAAGCCAGGCTCATCACGGCGATCGTGTTCCACAGGTGAGGTTCTGGCAGGAGAGCCAAAGAGGGAGCCGGCGTGGGCAAGCCCAGCATTAAACTGTCAACATCCCCTTGTCCCCGAGCATCAAATGGCCTACTCATATCATGTTCGCATTATCAAAGTGGAGGGTTGTGGGTAATAGGGATAAACAACTTGCCTGGTTAGTCTTTAGAGTTGTTTTTAACAGTATGTGGACGGGAACACAGAATGCATTTTGAGCCCAATTTATTTGTCCCAGCTTAATGTGCCCTTCTAGCATAAAGCCTCAAATGAGGGCACCAAATGAGGGCACCATTTCTGGACATTGTCCTGAACATCCTCAACCATTTAGTGTCCTAATGAGCCCTCTAGCTTACATTGGCATTGCTCTGAACCCTCCATCCCCAGACGCTGAAATTACGATTCTCAGATATTGTCCCTTAAAGCAGATTGGAACAATAACATAAGATTCTAGAATCCATATAGGCAATTAACTTGAAACAAAAATAAGGCACCACAAACAAAACTTCTGCTGACAGGTCAATTGGGAGCAGTGGTGATAAATGTGAATGTAACCTACCACATTACTCTCTCTAAAACGGTGCATTTCCAACCATGGGGGTATCAGCTATAGGCCTGTTGTATGCATATGCTGTTTAGCTGCCTCCCATTTGAATCCTAACGCTGATGCTCTCTGATAAAACATGCATCTGTCATAATTACCCAGGCTTTAAACAGGCCCTCGCTTATAGTTATCACCATGGATACAGACAGTAGCACAGCTCTCATCGTATATAGTGTTTGAGGCTAGTAAGGCAGGAAGGATATACTACGGCACTGGGAGAGGAAGATAACGGACAACAGCAATTTGTTAATGCGTAAACCCAGAAGCTTTATTAGAGCACCCAAGGTAACACTAATCTGATGATGACACAGACAGACAGACAGACAGACAGAGAGCGATAGAGAGAGAGAGAGAGAGAGAGAGAGAGAGGGAGAGTAGCGAGAGAGAGTGTCACAGGGAGACAGAGAGAGAGAATAGTTTGGTGTATGGATTTGTTCCAGGGCCATGATCAAAGTTCTGTCAGGCCAGTCGCTTTGTGTCTAATATTAACTGCCCTAAATATAATGCCTCACTGTCATAAGGTCTTACTTATAAATAGATCGACTGGCTGAACAGGGCTTCTTTCACAGTAGGGGGAAGAGGGTTTGTTCAGGTAGACGTTGAATTATTATTAAACCGGGTTTGAGGTTTGAGTTCACTTAACAAACAAAGACATGCCAACACTTCCATTAAACGACCTGACAAATATCTGGCCCCAGTGTTTTTTTAAATGTATTCTCCCAACCCATTCCTCCAGAGACAACAATACTGCAAACTAAAACAAATTTCCTGTTTCGGTTCCTTGTGGCATTCATTACGATCTAATAAAGAAGATCCTCTCGGGGCAGCACGCCATTCAGAACTGTCAATAGCACCATGCAGCAGCAGTGACATTAGCCAGTGACGATCAGAATCAGAACCCACAAAGCACGGTGGAAACAGTAGATTCATTACACGGTGAGTATCAGGATGTAACCCGATCACGCAGAACACAGTACATCATGCATCTTCTTTCTGTGCTTCTGATTGTGCTGCCAGCCGTCAAGCTGCACCGTAACACTATGACGAAATGATTTGGCACACCAGATAATCTACAACACCATGGTATACTATAAAATCATGCTTGCTGTTGTATCTGGAGGTAATGTATGCTTTGGACTGGAAGGGGCCCTCTCTCATATAAGGATATTAAACGGATGGATCTCTTTCTTTGGACCAAGACCATTAGAGTACACAAGATAATCTCCAACACTAGGGTATACTATAAAAGAATACTTGGTGTAACCGGAGAGAAAGTGACGGTGACCACTCTCGTACTAGGAAGTATAATGGGTGTCTTACTTACTTTGGCCCAAGGATATGTAGAGTTTATATAAGCAAGGGAGATTGGGAGAATTCTGGCCAAAGTCCCACCCTGGCCCAGTCACGCATTGCCCATTTCCTAATTCCTTCTCTGTATAATTGGCTTAATATATCCCTGTCTGAGCTCTCTACACTGGGGTGTGCTGAGTACTCTGTCCTCAATGTCTGACATTCATCACCCATGCCAATATTATAGTCATGTCACTGTTGAGTATTGACAGCGAAATGACTATGTCCCCAAAACACGGTTAAATCGCCTGGAGATCTTTCAAAGGCGCCTGGTACATCAACGTCATTATCGAAATCATGATTTCATCTAAGTTAATTTGGACACATATAGATAGCTATCTGAAGATCAGGATCACCTCCTTACAAGAGCGTAAGTGATGGTGACTGATTCTTCTCTCTCAAGGGTGGGGTGTTTGTCATTTGGCTGTTCCAAGGCTCTGGTCAAAAGTAGTGCACTACATAAGGAATAGTGTGCTATACGGTACGCAAACTTTTTGTTAGCTCCTTGAGGCTGGTGGAGGTGAATGCCTGCCAACATTCCTATGTGCCAGTCCAGTCCAAGGCCTCTAAATTACCATTGGTGAATAGTACTGAGTAGCAGGGCTAAGAACACGATAGCGGAACTAGGAAGAAAAAGAGAGTGGATGAGAAAACACTAAGCCCATTGAAGCACCTTTTCTAAGGTAATACTTACTGTTCAATGTGGTAGAATAGTCCAGTATCCTTTGACCTGTGATTTTCAGCCTAACCACTAGATAAGTTCGGAAAACAATAGAACCAATAGGGAAAGTAATATGATTTAGGAGACCCTGTATCTTTGCTCTTGATACTGTATTGTCTTAGAACACACAACATGTGGTCCTCTGTAGCTCAGTTCATAGAGCATGGTGCTTGCAACACCAGGATAGTGGATTCGATTTCCCGTGACCATCCGTACGTAAAATCTATGCATGCATGAAGTCGTTTTCAAATTAAATGAAAGTGTATTCATCACATACACAGGTTACAGCAGGTGTAAACGATGTAGTGAAATGCTTACTTTGTTTACACCTGCTTTGGATAAAAGCATCTGCTAAATGACATACAGTATATTATATAGTATTATTATGATTAACAAACTGTAGAACTCAGTGAGTCAGTGAATATGAGCCATTTTTGTGTTTTTGAATTTTGGACAATACATCACCCTTATTCTACACAGAAACAACTAATTATATCTCATTGTCATACCATGTGGCGAGTGCCATTCCCTGTTCCAATATAGTTAGTAAACAGCTGTTGGGTTCAATATAGGAGTATGTCTATAGGGAGCAATTACTTAATGATGTGTCCAGAGGGTAGGCCAGAGACAGACAACACAGCTGTACTGGATTATGCGGAGGACAAGTGCAAACCCAGGCGGCATTAGCACATGAAAGTGTGTTTGTGTGTGCGGTTCATGTTTGCAGTTCATTCAAAGACTTGTATATTGCTCGACATGACCCCCTGGTCGACCTGGTAGCTACTGCGGTGAGACAGGTGATCTCACCAACAGCACCCATACACAAACAATCTCTTGTCAGAGGAGCCTGGTTTGGTGTAGATCATAATGTGCTTTCTTTATGCCAAATAAGCCAGATATTGTTGTTGTGAGGGGAGGCCAGAAGGGGGTGTTGACTTTGGAAGTAGGCGGTTCATTCGATTGTTACATGAAGCAGGCCTTTTCAGACAAGCTCCCTAAATAGCCCCTCATATCACTCTTTGATAGCCTGGGATACCAATGCAAGTTGGTGGCGTTGATATTTTGCAGTCTGGGCCTTCAGATTGCAGGCCTGCTTAAGGGTAGAGCAAAACAACTGGCTGCAGTAGGTACTTCTCTGTTTCAGCCGTTATGGGCAGCCTAGCTGTGAATTCATATAGGCCAAATAAACTATATCGCAATCAATAAAAAACATATATTCTGGTGCTCCTAGATTAGATGTTGTGCTCCTAACTTTTTTTAAGTTGGGAGCACCAGTGCTAACTCAGATTATTTTTATTTAGAGCCCTACCGATAAATCATACTGTATGTCACAATTAGTAGTACAGACCGCATGAGACACATTCAGCCAACCCAACCTAAATGCATGCTTCCTAAGCAATGTTGGTTTGCTGCATGTATGGTGCTCAGCATGTATAACTGGAGTAGTGTGGATGTCAGCTCCCACTTAAACAGGCTTGTTAAAAGCTATGGGATTTAGATCGTTAAGCAGGTGGTCGCTGGGCTGTCAGGGCCTCAGAGCTTAGAGACGGGGGAAAACGAGAGAAGTGGTGCGCTTCTTTAAGTCCAAATGTTGGCTGATTTCAGCTTCTTGACAATGCACAAATCGGGCTATCAAAATGAAAGACGCGCTAGCTGCATCAACAGCTTGTCGTTCGGGCTCAGAGTCGGAATGTCAAACTATCACTGTTGTAATACACATCAAGGAATTCCGTCTGACTGAAAGAGAGCTAATTCTAGGCGGTAAATGTATTTGATCTAACCACAGCCTTTAAGTTGATGCTAGGGATTGGCATCATGTAAACTATGCAGAATTAGTGTCAATCAAAATCTACACAAGACAAGTCAGGGTGAGCATCATGGTTATGGAACCAATCAAAGTATGGTGCAGAAAGACTGAAATCTGGTTCATTCAAATCAGCCTGTAATTGGCTAAAAATAACTATTTCCAATGCTCCTCATTTCACTGCTTTCCCCCACATATCCACTCTCTCAAAGCTATTATATAATCTCTGCTACGATTAAATGCATGGCTAGCACCATGCATTTCTGCTTTGCATCAAACCAGTTTACCATTCTGGTATCTGTGACTACACTGAACACAGAAACACACACACACACACACACACACACACACACACACACACACACACACACACACACACACACACACACAGAAACACACACACACACACACACACACACACACGCACACACACACACTTTATTTATGAGGGGTTCAAACATCCTGAAAACCTAGCTGGAAGGTGTCCAGATACAAACTTTACTTTTGTCCCCCGTTACCAAAAAGTGGCATTGATTTGGCAGTTGTGTATGTCATACTTCTGTTTTTGTCCAGGCCTGTGGATGTTAGGACTGGGTTGAGCTGATTTATGGGAAATGGGATTCCAGGTGTAAGGTACGGTTAGCTGGATGACAAGTATTGACAGTAATGCCTGGTAATACCATTGGAGGATGTCGTCACCCCAGCACAGCAGAACTGGAAAAGCAGAGCTGAGCAGATTAAAAAACCTCCCTGGGCCTCTCGCTATACCTGTACAGCAGCACTGTCATGACGATTTTACGGATTCACAACAGGCCTCACCAACTCTCTCTGCCACAGGCTCCAGCCCACTCGAACCTGCAAGCCCAAGCGTTATTGCCTGAAAGCTGCAATAAAAAACTAGTAATAGAAAAATCGAAAATTGTAAATAGTTTCTCAGTAGAGGTTGAGGAGGTTAGAGTTGGGGTTGATTTTTGTTGTTATAGCGTCATTTATTTCAGTATTGGTGTTTCCATAAACTGTTATCAATTGTGTTATGATTTGGGAATAACCAGGGAAGAATGACTAACCCCTCATATTGAAGCCATGAAGTTGGGAATAACATCCCCTATACACTTCCTGATGAACTTCACGGTGACTGAGTTCATCGGGAAGAGTATAGGGGATGTTGTTCCCACTGTGACTATTAAAACCTACCCAAACCAAAATTTGTGGATAGATGGCAGCATTCGCGCAAAACTGAAAACGCGAACCACCGCATTTAACCACGGCAAGGTGACTGGGAATATGGTTGAACACAAAAAGTGTAGTTATTCCATGCGAAAGGCAATCAAACATGTAAAATGTCAGTTAAGAGACAAAGTGGAGTCGCAATTCCATAACTCAGACACTTATGTGGCAGGGTCTACAGACAATCACGGATTACAAAGGGAAAACCAGCCACGTCGCGGACACCAACGTCTTGCTCCAGGTCAAGCTAAACACCTTATTCGTCCGCTTTAAGGATAACACAGTGCCACCGATGCGGCCTCTCCCAAGGACTGTCGGAACTCGTTCTTGGTGACCGACGTGAGTAAGACATTTAAGCGTGTTAACCCTCGCAAGGCTGCCGGCCCAGACGGCATCCCTAGCCGCATCCTCAGAGCATGCGAAGACCAGCTGGCTGGAGTGTTAACGGACATATTATATGTCTCGCTATCAGAATCTGCTGTCCCCACTTGCTTCAAGATGGCCACCATTGTTCTTGTACCCAAGAAAGCAAAGGTAACTGAACTAAGTGACTATCACCACATAGCACTCACTTCTGTCATCATGAAGTGCTTTGCGAGGCTAGTCAAGGATCACATCAACTCCACCTTTCCTGACAGCATAGATCCAATTCAATTTGCATACCGGCCCAATGGATCTACAGATGATGAATCCCGCCCTATGCAATTGGGTCCTGGACTTCCCGACGGGCCACCCCCCCAGGTGGTGAAGGTAGGAAACAACACCTCCACTATGCTGATCCTCAACACATGGGCTCCACAAGGGTGCGTGCTCAGCCCCCTCCTGTACTCCCTGTTCACCCATGACTGCGTGGCCATGCACGCCTCCATCTCAATCATCAAGTTTGCAGACAACACAACAGTAGTAGGCCTGATTACCAACAATGACGAGACAGCCTACAGGGAGGAGGTGAGGGCCCTGGCGAAATGGTGCCAGGAAAATAACCTCTCCATCAACGTCAACAAAACGAAGGAGACAGCAGAGGAAGCACGCCCCTACACACATCGAAAGGACCACAGTGGATAAGGTGAAAAGCATCAAGTTCCTCGGCATACACATCACTGACAATCTGAAATGGTCCACCCAGGAGGTTGAAGAAATTCGGCTTGGCCACTAAGACCCTCACAACATTTTACAGATGCACAATTGAGAGCATCCTGTCGGGCTGTATCACCGCCTGGTACGGCAACTGCACCGCCCACAACCGCAGGGCTCTCCAGAGGGTGATGCGGTCTTAGGGGGCACACTGCCTGCACTCCAAGACACCTACAGCCCCCGATGTTACAGGAAGGCCAAAAATATCATCAAGTACATCAACCACTTGAGCCACGGCCTGTTCACCCCGCTATCATCCAGAAGGGGAGGTCAGTACATGTGCATCAAAGCTGGGACTGAGAGACTGAAAAACAGCTTCTATCTCAAGGCCATCAGACTGTTCAATAGCAATCACTAGCAGGCTACCACCGGGTTACTCAACACTGCACCTTGAGGCTGCTGCCCTACTGTATGTACATAGTCATGGAATCACTGGTCACTTTAATGATGGAATACTAGTAACTTTAATAATGTTTACCTACTACTATACTAATTTCATATGCATATACTGTATTCTACTGTATGTTAGTCAATGTCACTCAACATTGCTCATCCTAATATTTATATATTTCTTAATTCCATTCTTTTACTTTTAGATTTTTGTCTATTGTTGTGAATTGTTAGATATTACTGCACTGTTGGAGCTAGAAACACAAGCATTTCGCTACACCGCAATAACATCTGCTAAATATGTGAATATGACCAATAACATTTTATTTGGATTTGAAGTTAATGCCAACAGCGGTACTACAGGCTGTTGTTTCCAGAAAGCAGGATACCCCATTATAGTAAATCGGAAATTGGCAATCTTCGTGGTCAATATTTGTGTAAAGAAACATTTTTTTTAAGGCAATCATGGTGCCACTAATTGCTTTTATTACACCAGATGTATGTACTTGAACCAATTATTTTTTAAACGCACACAGAAGAGGTTATAAGGATAATTGAGTTGTTACCACTAGCCTGCAATACCCTAGTCGGCCTTCAACTTGAGATACTCAATGAGAGAGTGCAGGTCCATGAAGCAAGATGGCAACACACTAAAATGGCACTTCCTGATCTTCAAATCAGCCACTGAGACTTCACATAGGAAACAATGGGTTGACGTCATCAAAGGCTTTGTCCATTTTCTTTTTACAGTCTATGGGAATAACACCCCCCTCAACATTAGTAGTTAGTGTGTATTAATAATGGGGGGAAATTGATTAACAAGGGTTGTATGACCATAACTCTAATCCATGTAAACTGAGGATACCGATACCTCTCCTTCTAACGCAATGATAGGTAGCCTATTTGACACAAGGAACACAATGAGACATAGAGTAGACAGAGTATTCATCCATTTGAACTGTTCGTGTGTCTAGCACGACCACAGGAGCTGCTCCATCCCAGCAATCTATCATTGGATTATTTCATCTGTCGTAACACAAGTCGGCAATCTGATTCAGTTTTCCATCACTAAGAACTGTCCAACGATGGAGATCAAATGCATTGTGTGACAACAACCATTCACTCTACATGTTTTAGTTTAGAGCCAAAGACATTTATCTAGATTTGAAGTTAAATAAATGTGACTTCCATGCCTGGATTAGATAAATGGCAGATGAACGACTTGAGATTTGCATAATGCATATGTGGAAGAGAAAATGTGACTTTAATTTGCACTTTCCTATGTTTTCCATATGCTGTCTGCATGTCCATAAAGAAGACATCAAGATTATTTTTCCTCCATGAATCCAAGTTGATTTGGTACTGATCCCTGGATTAGAGAAACGCATAGGAAAATGTATCTGATTTATTCTGTATTTTTTTGCTCTTCAGTAAAATGCTTACTCTGCTTTCCTTTTGTATACTTTTTAGCCAGTAGTTCTGAAAGTAACGTTCAAGAGTCAAAAGTGGTCCCCGAAAATTGCGTACTATGTCACATACAGTATGTGCAAATATGTGCACCACGTCATTGCTCTCTCTCTCTACTGTGTGTGCGACTTGCTAGCTGTCACTCAAATGGCAAGGGGCTGAAGCTCATTGGTGGAACTCAAATTTCTCGAAAAACAGTCGCTTTCAAACTAGGGATTTCATGGCTAATTGAGGTAAAACAGTAATTATGCCCATAGATTATGTATGTATGAACAATACATTTAAATATCATGCCCAAAGTGGGTGGTTTAAAAAAAACGTAGTTGCCACCAATGTTCTGGAGCACATCTTTAAATAAATACTGTGATTTTTTATGTATTGTTTTCCCCCTACCTAGATTGAGTGAGGCGGGCACGACAAAACCAATTCCCCCTCAGGAGACTGAAAAGACATGGCATGGGTCCTCAGATCCTCAAAAGGTTCTACAGCTGCACCATCGGGAGCATCCTGACTGGTTGCATCACTGCCTGGTATGGCAACTGCTCGGACTCCGACCGCAAGGCACTACAGAGGGTAGTGCGAACGGCCCAGCCAAGCTTCCTGCCCTTTCAGGACCTCTACACCAGGCGGTGTCAGAGGAAGGCCTTAAAAATTGTCAAAGACCCCAGCCACCCTAGTCATAGACTGTTCTCTCTGCTACCACACAGCAAGCGGTACCGGAGCGCCAAGTCTAGGTCCAAGAGGCTTTTAAACAGCTTCTACCCCCAAGCCATAAGACTCCTGAACATCTAATCAAATGGCTACCCAGACTATTTGAATTCCCACCCCCCCACACCACTGCAACTCTCTGTTGTCATCTATGCATAGTCACTTTAATTAACTCTACCTACATGTACATACTACCTCAACTAACCAGTGCCCCCGCACATTGACTCTGTACCGGCACCCCCCTGTATATATAGTTATTTTTCTACTGCTGCTCTTTAATTACTTGTTATTATTATTATTACTTGTATTTTTTTAAACTGCACTGTTAGTTATGGGCTCGTAAGTAAGCATTTTCACTGTAAGGTCCATACCTGTTGAATTTGGCGCATGTGACTAATACAATTTGATTTGATTTGATGCCAAAGTTTAACAGAGAGAAATGCTATTTCAGGCCTGGCAGATTGGCAGCACACACTCATGAAGATTCCAGATAGGCATCCTAGGCTGCGTTTACACAGGCAGCCCAATTCTGATATTTTTCCCAATTATTGTCAAATAGACCAATTTGTGACAAAATGTCAGAATTGGTCAGCCTGGATTTTAAAATTTGTTCTCGAAACAAATGAAATACTGTACTATAGTAAATTGAACAGCATTAAACTGTTAACTAGAAGTGTTAAACAGAAATATCTACTGACCGTTTTTGGAGCCATGACTTCAGTTACGTTGGCAATTATTAATAATTAACTGGAAGGTGTGGGGCACTGATTACACTTGCATTCTGGTTTCATAAAAATATTTGTCATAGCATTCACACTAAACTGCATGTAAATGATATGCTTTATACATGCTTTATAAAGGATGATGTTGTTGTTTTAAGCTTTCAAACGTCAAGCTGTGTGTGCATTCATTAAACTGTACTGTAACATTTTAACATTGCACTGACATTTATATAGGACTAAATACGAAATGTTCCTTGATTACAGTTTTTTAGATGGAACGAAAACACTAAATCATTCTGTAAAGCACAAAGCGTGCTCCCACTGTTTTAATAGAGGAAATGTGCATTAAATGGTAAGTATGATGCTAATGTACATTGTAAAAAAAACACCCACAAATTCAGTTGTTTCAACTAATTATTATTAAGTAACTGGTTCCCCAGCCTTTTTTAGTTTACTAAACTTTTCAGTCCAAGTGTTACCTGAAAAAAAGAGTCGTTGGCAAACATTCAGTCAATTTAAAATTGTCTCATATGTTAATTCACCTATAAATTATAATTTAGGCATCTTAATTAAAAAAGGCTGTGCAACTGATTACACATACTGTACTCTGGTCCCATGTGGCTCAGTTGGTAGAGCATGGTGTTTGCAACGCCAGGGTTGTGGGTTAGATTCCCATGGGGGACCAGTACGGAGAAAAAAAATTATGAAATGTATGCATTCACTACTGTAAGTCGCTCTGGATAAGAGTGTCTGCTAAATGACTAAAATGTACTTTTATCATACAATGTTTTCTACGCACATATTTGACACACATTGACATTGTGCATGTTAATTTATACAGTAATGGTGGCATAACAGCAGTGGTGACCCATCATTCAGGGCAGTTTTGAGCCCCACATTTTCTTTTTTTTGGGGGGGGGCTTGCCTGTTTTGCATGCTATTTTGGCATTAATCGCATATTAGTCGCATATTAGTTTGCAAACAATGTTTAAAAAAACAACATATATAATTGAGTTAATAAAGCCGCATACAAACATGGTCTCTTTTTTGTTTTCTTGAGTAAGGCCGCTCCAAAATGTAGGTGTTTCAGCCTAGCTCAGAGCTTTCTGTGGTGGTGGGGCAAGCCAGCAGAAAATACAGAGCATTGCGCCATGATTGGCACAGTGTTCTGTCACTCATGGGTACACTACATCACCACCAAGTCTAAGGGTAGAGCTCTAAAATTCTAGCCCCTCGGGTGCTGCCATAGAGTTACTTAAGGAGTGCCCATCCAAGAACGCTCAAGGTCATTGGCCCCAGATAAAATTATCACTTTATATCTACAGTAGCTTTGATTGGACTTTGATTGGACAAGTCGACAATCTACTGGCAAATCCTTTTTAACCCTTGTCATATGAAGAGAAATTCTAGATCAAATGTATTGGTGCTCATCGGCCACTGGACATTAACATTACACAACAAGTTGGAAATTGAAAATTCAACAATGAGTGGTTTGGAAGGAATCAGTGGCTAACTGCAAGCATTGCAAAGCAATCATTAGCCTGCTATTAGACTGCAACGATTAAGGGTCTCTTTTCCTAGTTTAAAAATATAAACATTCAACATTGGCCATGCTGTCAATGAAGCATGATTTGTGCTGCTCTCAAAACAACTGCTAATTCGGAATTGCAAAATCTGACTTTAGTGAGTGCAAGACAACTGGGAACTCAGGAAAAATGAGCTATGACTGGGAAAATACATTTTGAACTTTCATCCAACTTGGAATTGTAAATCGGGAACTTGGACCTCTTTCTAGAGCTACGACCTGAAGATCACTGATGTCATCATGATTCAACTTTTTTTCTGAGTTCCCTGTTGTCTTGAAAGCACCATAAATCCAGAGTAAATCCAGACTTTGATGACAAAGTTTGATGACAAAATTTGACCACGAAGACTGCCATGCCAAATTGTTTAAGTGAGCACAGCTCAACAAGGTGAGTCCAAAAATGTATTGATCTTCTGCATAAATGAGATATGTATACTGTAGCTAAGAAAGTAATACTAAATGTATGCTGTGTAGTAAGCTGTTAGCAGCACATGTGCCTCACCATTATAATTTAGTCTATTTTCACCTCTTAATTTCACCTACAGTTCTGACTTGGTGGTGCACATGTAGCCTATAACCTGTTTTTGAGAAATGTAATCATCGAATATTGTAAGAGCTTTCATTGTCTGCTTATATGCCCCCTTCGCCTAATACCTTTTTTGCACTATTGGTTAGAGCCTGTAAGTAAGCATTTCACTGTAAGGTCTACACCTGTTGTATTCAGCACACATGACAAATAAACTTTGATTTGATTTTAATTTATCCTACGGTTCTGACTTGGTGTACAGGGAGAAAACTGTAAGAACGGCCCATTTCTGAATGCTGTCCCTGTACATTTCAAAAGTGTTGAACAAATAGTTGTATTGACTACGTCCGTGCTAGCTCACTCATTAATGTCTTAATCGAAATCGCCACTGCGTAGCAGGGCTATTGGAATGCTGTGAATTAAGAGGTTGTAAGTTCAAATCCGAGGTGAGGACATGTTGAATATTAATTACTGTATATACGAACACGCACAATATAATCATGTATGTCAACTTGTTGAAAATATTGCATGTTAAAAGCACTGTGTTTGTGTAACTAGTTCTATAGTCTTTTGGGGGGGGGGGGGGTAAGATGCTCAAGTAATAATTTCTAGTTGAATGAACATTATGAGACAATTTGAGCAAACACATAATTTTAAGTTGATTACATTTTTGTGTACGTTTTCTCATGTTGGAGCTAAGTTTGGGCCAACTAAACATATTAAGTTTAGGTAACACTTTGACCGAAAAGTTGAGTAACCAAAAAAAAGACTGTGGAACCAGTTACTTAATAATACAGTACTTAGTTGAAACTTTTTTTTACAGAGCGCACACACACACACACACACCACACACACACACACACACACACACACACACACACACACACACACACACACACACACACACACACACACACACACACACAGCAGTGTGTATTTCCCATTCAACTCCAAGCCAATCTAATTTGGAGTTTTGTCAGTGTACGTATTACTTTTCCCCCCTCAAACATTCATGCAAGGCAAATGCCCATCTTATAATGTCCAGGGAATGGGTAGTTGGCCTTCAACTCAGCAAAATAGTCTCTCATTTCTATTTGAGGGTTGAAGAATGCCTGCAAAAAAATCAATTTGTACCGATGCCAGGTTCTTGGCAGGCATCAGATCAGCCATTGAGATTCTCATCACATTAGCCCTCAGCTAGTGGCTCCCTGGCCCACTAATATACAAAGAGCACAAGCCCCAGTCAGAATGTACATTTCTAGATGATCTTCCGAATGCTCGCTTGTGGTTATGCATAAATTGCTTTACTCTAGATAATTCACCCGTCCGATTGTGATGGAACCGATGGCCTCCCGCCTTCTACTAAAGATGTGGAGGCCATTTTGAGTTCTTCTTCTATTTAAACAGGAAATTATTGGTGATTGAATTCCAGATGTAAAGAGGTATCACATGATCTGATCTGGGACAACAAATTGCAGGCTGAGCATCTATTAAGAGCATGTAGGTTACGGTTCAGTTTTGAGTCACACAACTTCCTGAACACATATGTGATTTGTGATTGACGCTTGACTTCTGTCACGGCATTCCACTGAGCTAAAGTCACTTAGTACTTATTCACTACCAGAAGTCACCCTGAAGGACTGTAGAGAGATTGAAATGCAGAAAGAATGGACTACAGTGTGAATAACTTATTCACAACCAATGTCATGAGGACAATATGAACATGATTGTATTGTACAGTATATTTAACATCCTGTAGACACATGTTGCATCCTAAATGGCACCCTATTCCCTTTATAGTGCACTACTTTTGACCACAGCCTCACTTTACTCTGTGCTTATTCATAACCACATGCTGAATGACCATAGGCCGACACAGATAATAGGTTCGTAATGCCGATGGATCTGGGTTTATTTTCCCTTTGACCCGCTACCCTTCCAATTTCACTCACTGACATGGTCCAGGCTTGCTACTCCAACCAATTTCCGTTTAATTTCACCTTTTTCTAAACAACCTTGTTCAATTACGGATCACTTAATGGTTTATTTTAATATGCACTTATTTGCAGGATGGCGTTGCATTGCCGGAGGGAGGGGTAACATTAATACTTATTATGCAATTACTCCATTGACTGGGGCTATGGTAATTCTATCCAGTGTGCATCAGACAGAAGGGAAGGATGATGCACGTTGCTTTCATCTCAGACTCATTATTAAGGGCATATCAGGCGGAGGCACACGGCTGTCTATGAAGAGGCTCTTATTTGAAAACGGTCATGGATAATGCACATTATAATTGGCCCCAACACAGGAACAATAAATCTGGATGTGTTTAAAGCAAGTGCAGCGGATCACAGGCTTCTTCCTCTGTATGCTGATGGTGTATGTGTGCATGTTCCTATATGCTGATAATGTCGTGGTTTATGAATAACTTTCCACAGCTCTTATGGAAAATATCCTGTCTGCTCACAACTGTGATTCTATTCTGTGTCTAACTGCCATCGCAGTTGACTCACAGCGGCAGAGGAGACAACCTTTGTCTCATGGGAAAATGGATTCTGTTTTCTATGGATGCCGCTCTGAAATACACTATATATAAAAAGTATGTGGACACCCCTTCAAATGAGGGGATTCGGCTATTTCAGCCACACTTGTTGCTGACAGATGTATAAAATCGCACACACAGCCATGCAATCTCCATAGACAAACATTGGCAGTAGAATGGCCTTACTGAAGAGCTCAGTGACTTTCAACGTGGCACAGTCATAAGATGCCACCTTTCCAACAAGTCAGTACGTCAAATTTCTGCCCTGCTAGAGCTGCCCCGGTCTGTAAGTGCTGTTGTGAAGTGGAAACGTCTAGGAGAAACAACGGCTCAGCCGCAAATTGGTAGGTCACACAAGCTCACAGAACGGGACCGCAAGGGCTGAAGTGCGTAGCTTGTAAAAACCGTCTGTCCCCGGTTGCAACACTCACTACCGAGTTCCAAACATCAGCACAAAAACTGTTCTTCAGGAGCTTTATGAAATGGGTTTCCATGGCTGAGCAGCCGCACATAAGCCTAAGATCACCATGCGCAATGCCAAGCGCGGCTGCAGAGGTGGAAATATGGCGCCAAAGAACATGGCTGACGTTTTACATTCTCCCAACCAATTGTGCTATTTTGTTAGTTTTTTTGCATTTTGTGTAAGTTATTTGTTTACTTATTGTGTACATAATGTTGCTGCTACCGTCTCTTACGGCCGAAAATAACTTCTGGACATCAGGAAAACGATTACTCACCGCGGACTGGAAGAAACCTTTTCATTAACGAGTTGACGAGAAGGATCTCCTGCTTTCACTGGAACAGGCCCAGATCCCCGCCTTTTGCATGAAGAAAAGATGCAGGAAAAGGGGATGCAGATCAGGCGGCCTTCTGAGAATCCGTAGGTGAGCGAGTAAACTCCCACTGCCATCCGTTCTTCTTGCTAACTTGCAATGATTGGAAAATAAAGTTGATGACCTACGTTTAAGATTATCCTACCAATGGGACAACTGTAACATCTTATGTTTCACCGAGACGTGGCTGAACGACGATACGGACAATAAAGAGCTAGTGGGATTTTCCATGCACCGGCAGAACAGAGACGCTACCTCTGGTAAGACGAGGGGTGGGGGTGTGTGTCTATTTGTCAATAACAGCTGGTGCGCGATGTCTAATATTAAAGAAGTCTCGAGGTATTGCTCACCTGAGGTAGAGCACCTTATGATATGCTGTAGACCACACTATTTACCAAGAGAGTTCTCATCTATGTTATTCGTAGCCGTCTATTTACCACCACAGAATGAAGCTTGCACTAAGACCGCTCTCAACCAACTCTATAAGGCCATAAGCAAAGAAGAAGAAAATGCTCACCCAGAAGGCGGCGCTCCTAGTAGCCGGGGACTTTAATGCAGGCAAACTTAAATCGGTTTTACCAAATTTTTACCAGCATGTCATATGTGCAACCAGAGAAAAAAAATCCTAGACCACCTTTACTCCACACAGAGATGCATACAAATCTCTCCCCCACTCTCCATTTGGCAAATCTGACCATAATTCTATCCTCCTGATTCCTGCTTCCAAGCAAAAACTAAAGCAGGAAGTACCAGTGACTCGCTCAATACGGAAGTGGTCAGATGACGCGGATGCTACATTACAGGACTGTTTTGCTAGCACAGACTGGAATATGTTCTGGGATTCATCCAATGGCATTGAGGACTACATCACCTCAGTCATCAGCTTCATCAATAAGTGCATCACCGCCTGGTATGGCAACTGCACGGCATCTGACCGTAAGGCGCTACAGAGAGTAGTGCGAACAGCCCAGTACATCACTGGGGCCAAGCTTCCTGCCATCCAGGACCTATATAATAAGCGGTGTCAGAGGAAAGCCCATAAAATTGTCAGAGACTCCAGTCACCCAAGTTATAGATTGTTTTCTCTGCTACCAAGTCTAGGACCAAAAATTACCTCAACTAACCTGCACCCCCACACGGTACCGGTGCCCCCTGTATATAGCCTCGTTATTGTTATTGTTATTCTTATTGTGTTACTTTTTATTATTACTTTTTATTTTAGTATACTGGATAAATATGTTCTTCTTTAACTGCACTGTTGGTTAAGGGCTTGTAAGTAAGCATTTCACGGTAAAGTCTACACTTATAGTATTCGGCGCATGTGACAAATAAAGTTTGATTTGATTTGTATAGCTCACCGCCATTGGACTCTGAAGCAGTGTAAACGTGCTCTCTGGAGTGATAAATCACACTTCACCATCTGACAGTCTGATGGGTGAATCTGGGTTTGGCGGATGCCAGAATAATGCTGCATAGCGCCAACTGTAAAGTTTGGTGGAGGAGGAATAATGGTCTGGGGCTGTTTTTCATGTTTCGTGCTAGGCCCCTTAGTTCCAGTGAAGGGAAATGCTACAGCATACAGCATACAATGACATTGTAGATGATACCGTGCTTCCAACATTGTGGCAACAGTTTGGGGAAGGCTCTTTCCTGCTTCAGCATGACAATGCCCCTGTGCAAGCGAAGTTCATACAGAAATAGTTTGTCGAGTGGCCTCCCGAGTGTCATAGCGGTGTAAGGCACTGCATCGCAGTTCGATCCCAGACTGGAAGACCCATGAGGCGGGGCACTACTTGCTCAGTGTGGTCCAGGTTAGGGAGGGTTTGGCCGGCCGGGATTTCCTTGTCCCACCGCGCTCTAGCAACTCCTTGTGGCGAGCTGGGCGCCTGCAAGCTGACCTCGGTCGCCAGCTGGACGGTGTTTCCTCCGACACATTGGTGCAGCTGGCTTCTGGGTTAAGTGAGCAGTGTGTCAAGAAGCAGTGCCGCTTGGCAGGGTCGTGTTTTGGAGGACGCATGGCTCCCGACCTTCGCCTCTCCTGAGTCGGTACGGGAGTTGCAGCGATGGGACAAGACGAACTACCAATTCGATATCACGAAAAGGGGTAAAAGTGCAAAAAAATATATATACATTAATAGTTTGTCGAGATCGGTGTGGAAGAACTTGACTGGCCTGCAGATAGCTCTGAGCTCAACCCCATTGAACACCTTTGGGATGAACTGCGAGCCAGGCCTAATTGCCCAACATCAGTGCCTGACCTCACTAATGCCCTTGTGCCTGAATGTAAGCAAGTCTCTGCAGCAATGTTCCAACGTCTAGTGGAAAGCCTTCTCAGTTGAGCGGAGTCTGTTATAGCAGCAAAGAGGGGACCAACTCCATATTAATGCCCATGATTTTGGAATGAGATGTCTGAAGAGCAGGTGTTCACATACTCTTGGTCATGTAGTGTATGAGTTCTCACATACTGGAAAATGTTACCAATAAACTGTTTGAACATTTTTCAAAACTCATAAAACTATCCACTCTGGGACTATCCAGATGATAGGATGGTGAACATAGTCAGAACGCTCTCTTACGGTGTGCAAAACCCTAACAGATACCTGGCCACGCACATGCATGTATGCCTTGTCTCTCTCTCTCACTCTCTCTCCCTCTCACATCCACACATTTTCTCCTCATCAAAAGGTTACACAAAAACACAAAAGGGACACAGACATGCACACAGAAACTTTCACAGATGAACACCCACAGATGCAAAGGAAACACAACCACATTTGGACAAATGTATTACACATCTGCCATACACACAGCCTACCATCTCTACAGACACACTCCCATAACGTTAGCATGCAGCTGTCACTGACATTATGACACACACACACACACACACACACACACACACACACACACAATAACAGGCCAGGGCATGGACTCTCACCTCTGCAGATGGGCACAGGGAAGTCCCACACAGCACCCTTCTCCGCATTGGTGACACAGGTGAGCTGGGGGTGCCCGTCCAGGACGTACCCAGTTACACAGCTGTAGTGGATCTTGTCGCCCACGTTAAAGCGTGTCCCGACCAGGATGCCTTTGGGAGGTACCCCAGGGTTTCCACAGGCACTGATCTGCAGTTCTGATGGGGACAAGAGGGGAGACAGTCGTTATGCACACATTAAGTACCCGGTTGTGTAAGAAATTAAACATGGTTGCTTTTCTCTGCTTCTCTCCCCCTCCCTTCGTTCTCTCCGTTTACTTATCTTTCTCTCTCCCCTACTTTCTCTCCCTCCCTCCTTACCTCGTTCTCTCCCCCTCTTTCTCCCTCCATCCCTCCTTCTTTCTCATGTTTCTCAACTCAACTGAGTATCAAGCCAGGCGGAAAATGGCAGCGGCTCCCTCACTGCCATTACATGCAGTTCAGTGCTGCATTCACATGGAACTTGACTGCACATCTGAAGGTAGGGACACAGTGGAAACAGCCAAGGGCATTCACATTGTGCTGGGAGGGTTGGGTTCAGCTTTAGCTTCATGCTGGGAGAGCAAGACAAGATAACCATATACTGGCTGAGAAAGAAGATACTGTAGAAAAATGAGAGATGTGTGCAGTATTTGAGTGAAAAAAAGAGTCAAAAAGATAAAGAAGATACTGAGACAGGAAGAAGAGATATATATGATTCAGAGAGTTAGAGATAGAGACAGAGAAAGAAAAAGAGTGAGTGAGTGAGAGAGAGAGGGAAAGATCTAGAGAGAGTGAGAGAGAGAAAGAGAGAGTGAGATATATATATATATAGAGAAGAGAGAGACAGAGAAAGAGTGAGTGAGATATATATATATATATATATATAGAGAGAGAGAGAGAGAGAGAGAGAGAGAGAGAGAGAGAGAGAGAGCGAGAGAGCGAAAGACAGAGAGCGAGAGAGAGAGAAGATTGCGAGAGTAGACCAATAGAAGGACAGCTAGCCATCGCTGGTTGCTCCCATTATATTCCAGTGTGTCAGCCAGCCAACTAATGCTCAGGTGAACAGTTCTCAGTGGATTTGCTGGGGAATGACTCTTATTACCAATAAAACACATTGTGAACACTGGGAATAAGAAAGAGGGGAATAGTAAAAGTGTGTCTGATCATGGAGGATACTATCTTCAAATCAGTCAGAACATACTGGAATCCTCTTTTATGTGACTTTAGAGCAAAGCTTTGGGGCAAAGAAGAAAGTGTCTGTTCCTTCTCTTCACACTGCCAGGGGGAGGGAACATGGTCTAACCGTTACATGGTCTACTGTGCATGAGTCTTTCTACGTAATACACACAGACACACACACACATACTGTACACACACAGTTAGCCGAGGGACACACACAGTGACAGACATGATGTCTGCAGGTATCGGCGTGCCAACTTTATTAATTTAATAGTGCTAATTACCTTGGTCCTGATGTTGTAAAATAGCCTGAATGAAAACAGACTCATTAGGCTAACAGCCAGCGTGTGTCTTCCTTTTTAACAATGGGAGATCATCATTAGTCTCATATACCTAAAGGGTGTGAGTGTGTATGTGCGTGCGTCTGAGTGTGTCGGTTAGTGTGTGTGTTGGTTTAGTGGTGGATGGGCTCAAGAGCTCATGGGCATGAGGTAGTAACTGCAGCACAATTTGCAACACCTCCAATTGTGACCTCTTCTGTTTTATTAGAATGACTTCCATTGATGAATAGGGATATTTATATCATGGTTCTGAATGACTACCATTGTCGACTAGGGATATTTATATTATGGTTCTGAATGACAACCATTGTCTACTAGGGTTATTTATACCATGGTTCTGAATGGCTACGATTTTTACTAGGATTATTGATATAATGGATCTAAATGACTACCATTTTTAGCCAGGTTATTGATATCATGGTTCTGAATGACTTCCATTCTCTACTGGGGTTATTGATATCATGATTCTGAATGACAACCATTATCTACTAGAGATATTGATATCATGGTTGTAAAATACTACCATTGTCTATTAGGGTTATTGATATCATGGTTATGAATGACTATCATTGTCTGCTAGGGATATTTAAATCATTGTTATAAAAGACTACCATTGTCTACTAGGGTTATTGATATCATTCATCTGAATGACTCCCATTGCCTACTGGGGTTATGGATATCATGGTTCTGAATGCTGAATGACTACCATTTTTATGAGGGTTATTGATATCATGGTCCTGAATTACTACCATTGTCCGCTAGGGTTATTAATATCATGGTTCTGAAATATTACTATTGTCTATGAGGATTTTTGATATCATGGTTCTGAATGACTACCATTGTCTACTGGGGTTATTGATGTCATGACTCTGAATGACTACCATTGTCTGCTAGCGTTATTGACATTATGGTTCTGAATGACTACCATTTTATCTAGGGTTATTAATATCATGGTCTTGAATTACTACCATTTTCAACTAGGGTTATGTATACCATGGTTGTAAAATACTACCATTGTCTACTAGGGTATTTGATATCATGGTTCAAAATGACTAAAA
Source organism: Salmo trutta (assembly GCF_901001165.1). Lineage (NCBI taxonomy): Eukaryota > Metazoa > Chordata > Actinopteri > Salmoniformes > Salmonidae > Salmo > Salmo trutta. Next base: position 19,006,589 of record NC_042992.1, read on the forward strand.
TTGTCTACTAGGGTTATTGATATCATGATTCTGAATGACTACAATTGTCTACTAGGGTTATTAATATCATGGTTCTGAAATATTACTATTGTCTACGAGGGTTTTTGATATCATGATTCTGAGTGACTACCATTGTCTACTAGAGATATTGATATCATGGTTCTGAATGACTACAATTGTCTACTAGGGTTATTGATATCATGGTCCTGAATGACTACCATTGTCTCCTAGGGTTATTGACATCATGGTTCTGAATGACTACAATTGTCTACTAGGGTTATTGATATTATGGTCCTGAATGACTACCATTGTCTACTAGGGTTATTAACATCATGGTTCTTAAATACTTCTATTGTTTACTAGGGTTATTGATATCTAGGTTCTGAATGACTACCATTGTCTACTTGGGTTACTGATATCATGGTTCTAAATAACTACCATTGTCTGCTAGGGTTATTGATATTATGGTTCTGAATGACTACCATTTTATCTAGGGTTATTAATATCATGGTCCTGAATTACTACCATTGTCTACTAGGGTTATTTATACCATGGTTGTAAAATACTACCATTGTCTACTGGGGTTATTGATATCATGGTTCTGAATGACTACCATTGTCTACTAGGGTTATTAACATCATGGTCCTGAAATACTTCTATTGTCTACTAGGGTTATTGATATCATGGTTCTGAATGACTACAATTGTCTACCAGGGTTATTGATATAATGGTTCTGAAATATTACTCTTGTCTACGAGGGTTTTTGATATCATGATTCTGAATGACTACCATTGTCAACTAGGGTTATTGATATCATGGTTCTGAATGACTACCATTGTCTACTAGGGTTATTGATATCATGGTTCTGAATGACTACCATTGTCTACTAGGGTTATTAGTATCATGGTTTGGAAATATTTCTATTGTCTACTGGGGTTATTGATATCATGGTTCTGAATGACTACCATTGTCAACTAGGGTTATTGATATCATGGTTCTGAATGACTACCATTGTCAACTAGGGTTATTGATATCATGGTTCTGAATGACTACCATTGTCAACTACGGTTATTGATATCATGGTTCTGAATGACTACCATTGTCAACTACGGTTTCAATGGTCTATTGAAACCACTGGGATATCAATGGAGAGAAAATGAAAGAAATAAACTGACACAGAGAGAGAGGATAAGAGAGAGAGAGAGAGGGAAAGACTGTGTGGGAAAGAGAGAGAAAGAGAGAAAGAGAAAGAAAGAAATAGAGAAAGAGAGAGAGAGAGAGGGGGGGAGAGAGAAAACTAAAAAATAACTGACACACACGGTCCTCTAGCTCTGTGAAGAAGTTAGTGATGCATTTAATTTATAATTCACAAATAGAAAACCATACACTTGAAGAAAAACTTCCGGTGGGATTTGATAAAGGTCACAAATCTTCTCGTCTGGGTAGATAAACTAGCGTGACAAACAAACATGCCTGAGAGCTTTAACAGTGGCCCTGCCTCACCTCTGACAACTCACTGTGTGTGTGTGTGTGTGTGTGTGTGACATAGAGACGGGCCTCAGAGCAATTTAAATGAGGAGAAATACAGCAGCCTTTGGGTTTATTCTACAAAATACTATTTTCCAGAGAGCATAATATGAATATTTTCATATTGGATGAGTTTGTTCTAGGATCAAAAAGTAAGTAGACAAACTTTTCTGTCACATGGAAAGGGGACTTTACATCCTTTAACACAACTTTAGATCATTCACCAGACTATGTGCTATGCAGTGGTGTAAAGTACTAAAGTTAAAATACTTTAAAGTACTACTTAAGTAGTTGTTGGGGGTATCTGTACTTTACTTTACTGTTTATATATTTGACTACTTTTACTTTTACTTCACTACATTCCTTAAGAAAATATTGTACTTTTTACTCCATACATTTTCCCTTTCCTTAACACCCAAAACTACTCGTTACATTTTGAATGCTTAGCAGGACAAGAAAATGATCAAATTCATGCACTTATCAACCTAACATCCCTGGTCATCCCTACTGCCTCTGATCTGGCGGACTCACTAAACACACTGGCTTCATTTGTAAATTATGTCTGAATGTTGGAGTGTGCCTCTGGCTATCCGTACATTTAAAAAAAAAAAGAAATGGTTTGCTTAATATAAGGAATTTGAAATAATTTATACTTTTAGTAATTACATTTACGTTTGATACTTAAGTATATTTTAAAACAAATACTTTTAAATAAAGATCAGTCTTTAGATGGCTAAAAGAAAAGGAATATAACATATACTGTTTACAGGAAACTCACTCTACATCCTTGATGAAGTTGCGTGGAAAAAGGAATGGGGTGGTGAAATTATTTTCTATCATGGACAAAGGAACTCAAAAGGTGTGATGATATTAATTAATATACATTTCGATCGGAATTTGTAAATAGTCAAGAATGATTCGCAAGGAAGGTGGATCTTTTTGAATATGAAAGTGGACGAAAAAGGGATTTGGCTCATTAATCTATATGGTCCAAATCAGGATGATCCATACTTCTTCGAAAATATTTATTACAATTTATTGAATTTACAGGCAACAAATGATCAAATCATTATGGTGGTAGACTAACACAGTGTTAAGTACCTCAATGGACAGTAAAGGAAATAACTCCACAAACTGTTATCACCGTGTCCTTAAGGAAATCACAAATATTATGGACACATTAGAAATACTGGATATTTGGAGACTAAAAAATCCTGACCAAGTGAGATATACATGGAGGAGACTTAATCAAGCTAGTCGTCTTGACTACTTTCTTGTCTCTTTCTCTCTTGAATCAAAGGTTAAAACAGTTTTAATAGGAGACAGAATGCGATCGGATCATCATCTAATTGGCCTTCAAATAATAAAATTTCCAAGTGGACAGGGATATTGGACAGTTTATCTGTCACGTCCTGGCCAGTATAAGGGTTAATTAGTATTGTAGTTTGGTCAGGACGTGACAGAGGGTATTTGTTTTATGTGGTTCAGGGTGGTGTGTTTGGTTAAAGGGTGTTTGATTTAGTATTTCCGGGGTTTTGGTTTATAGTCTATGTTTATGAATTTCTATGTCTAGTCTGGTGAGTGTGTTTCTATGTTGTGTTGATTGGGGTTGGGACTCTCAGTTGAAGGCAGGTGTTGTCTATCTGCCTTTGATTGAGAGTCCCATAAATTAGGGTGTGTTTGTGGTTGTTATTTGTGGGTGATTGTTCTGTGTTGAGCCTATGCTTTGCAGACTGTCAGTTTATCGTTCGTTTTCTTGTTTATTGTTTTTGTATTCGTGTTGATTTAATTAAATGTTCAAGATGGAATATATCGACTCTGCTGCGTATTGGTCATCCTTTTCCGACGATGATTTCGTTATATCGTCAGAAGACGAAGATACATGTGACAGAATCACCCACCACTCAAGGACCAAGCAGCAGAGGAAGGAGCAGACGGTTTTCGAAGTGGACAAACGAGAGAGATGGACGGGAGGAGATCTTGGAGAGAGAAGGCTCCTACACTTGGGAGGAGATCCAAGCAGGGAAAGATCGCCTTCCTTGGAAACAGGTGGTACGCGAGAGAGAGGAAAGGAGTAAGGCTGGTATGGACCGGGAACGTTTCCGAGGGACAAGACTGGCGTTGTAGCACGAGAGGCACCCCCAAGAATTTTTTTGGGGGGGGCACACGGGTAGTTTGGCTAGGCCTAGGAAGAGCCGGAAGCCAGCTACCCGTGGTTATATGGAGGAGCGTATGGGGTGGAGAGCGCTATGTTTCGCTGAGAAGCGCACTATCTCACCCATACACACGCACAGTCCGGTGCGAGTTATTCCAGCCCCTCGCAGGTGCCGTGCTAGAGCGGGCATCCAGCCTGGTAGGAGGATGCCTGCGCAGCGCATCTGGTCGCCGGTATGCCTCCGAGGACCAGGCTACCCAACTCCCGCTCTACGCACGGCTACCATCAGGCCCCTGCACAGCCCAGTCTGCCCTGTACGAGCACCCCGCTCGTACAGGGCTACTAGTTCCATCCAGCCAAGGCGGGTTGTGCAGGAGGTAAAATCTAGACCGGCTGTGCGCCTCCATAGCCCTGGGTTTCCAGCTCCTGTCTCTCGTGCGGACCCGGAAGTGCGTCAACCCAGTCCGACTCGTCCTGTTCCCGCTCCCCGCACTAGCCTGCAAGTGCGTAAACTCAGCCTCGCCAGTCAACAGTCGTCGGAGCTGCCCGCCAGTCAACAGTCGTCGGAGCTGCCCGCCAGTCAACAGTCGTCGGAGCTGCCCGCCAGTCAACAGTCGTCGGAGCTGCCCGCCAGTCAACAGTCGTCGGAGCTGCCCGCCAGTCAACAGTCGTCGGAGCTGCCCGCCAGTCAACATTCGTCGGAGCTGCCCGCCAGTCAACAGTCGCCGGAGTGGTCAGACTGCGCTGAATTGCCGGAGTGGTCAGACTGCGCTGAACTGCCGGAGTGGCCAGACTGCGCTGAACTGCCGGAGTGGCCAGACTGCGCTGAACTGCCGGAGTGGCCAGACTGCGCTGAACTGCCGGAGTGGCCAGACTGCGCTGAACTGCCGGAGTGGCCAGACTGCGCTGAACTGCCGGAGTGGCCAGACTGCGCTGAACTGCCGGAGTGGCCAGACTGCGCTGAACTGCCGGAGTGGCCAGACGGCCCTGAACTGCCGGAGTGGCCAGACGGCCCTGAACTGCCGGAGTGGCCAGACTGCCCTGAACTGCCGGAGTGGCCAGACTGCCCTGAACTGCCGGAGTGGCCAGACTGCCCTGAACTGCCGGAGTGGCCAGACTGCCCTGAACTGCCAGAGTGGCCAGACTGCCCAGACTGTCCCGAGTTGCCAGACTGCCCAGACTGTCCCGAGTTGCCAGACTGCCCAGACTGTCCCGAGTTGCCAGACTGGCCAGACTGCCCCGAGTTGCCAGACTGGCCAGACTGCCCCGAGTTGCCAGACTGGCCAGACTGTCCCGAACTGCCAGAGTGGCCCGACTGCCGGGAAAGGCCTGAACCGGAGCCACCTCCTGATATAGGTGGGTTGGGGAGGGGGGGGTGTAGCACAGTGCCATCGTTGACGGCAGCCACCCTCCCTTCCCTCCCTTTAGTAGAGGGGAATTTTTGTTTTGTTGTTTGGGGTTGTTGTTTTTGTTTTGTTTTTTGTTTTAAAGGTGCTTCCGGGGTTAGCACCTTTAAGGGGGGGGGGTACTGTCACGTCCTGGCCAGTATAAGGGTTAATTAGTATTGTAGTTTGGTCAGGACGTGACAGAGGGTATTTTGTTTTATGTGGTTCAGGGTGGTGTGTTTGGTTAAAGGGTGTTTGATTTAGTATTTCCGGGGTTTTGGTTTATAGTCTATGTTTATGTATTTCTATGTCTAGTCTGGTGAGTGTGTTTCTATGTTGTGTTGATTGGGGTTGGGACTCTCAGTTGAAGGCAGGTGTTGTCTATCTGCCTTTGATTGAGAGTCCCATATATTAGGGTGTGTTTGTGGTTGTTATTTGTGGGTGATTGTTCTGTGTTGAGCCTATGCTTTGCAGACTGTCAGTTTATCGTTCGTTTTCTTGTTTATTGTTTTTGTATTCGTGTTGATTTAATTAAATGTTCAAGATGGAATATATCGACTCTGCTGCGTATTGGTCATCCTTTTCTGACGATGATTTCGTTATATCGTCAGAAGACGAAGATACATGTGACATTATCAAAGTTTACTGGAGGACAATTCATGTTTAACTAAGACAAAATAATTTATAACTGAATTTTTCCAGTATAATATAGGTTCAGCAAATCCCCTTATTGCTTGGGATACCTTTAAAAGTACCTTCAGAGGTCATTCAATTCAATATTCATCATTAATAAAAAAGCAGTTTCTGGCTAAAGAGACAAGACTAACAAGGGAAATCCATGAACTAATAGTACAGATAGATAGCAATAAAAACGATACCACGGAGATACAAAATATGTTAGAGGAAAAACAATAAGAACTGGAGGAACTGATTCAAGAACAATCTAATGCAATCTATTACAAAAATAAAGCAAACTGGATGGAATATGGATAAAAATGCACTAAATTCTTCCTGAATCTCAAAGACAGGAACTCTAACAAAAATAATTTGCAGAAACTCGTTACTGAAGAGGAAGCTACACATTTTAAGCAGATGTTCTCTTTTCCATCTCATCCTCACCAACTGAATGATGATTACTGTAAGGAATTCTTTCCAAATAATAAAATAAATAGAAAATGTATAAATGTACAGAAAGATTCCTGCGAAGGCCAAATTACTGACAAATAACTTTTTGAGGCTATTAAATCCTTTCAGTCTGGAAAAACCTCTGGGCTTGATGGCATACCGGTAGAAGTATGTCAAGCCTTTTTTGATATACTCAAAGCTCCATTGATAGCTTGTTTTAACTATTCCTATAGAAATGGTAGTCTGTCAGGTCCTCATCAGGAAGGTCTGATTTTCTCTTATTAAAACAAGACACAGATGGCAAATATAAAGATCCCGTCTAAAAAACTGGAGGCCCTTACACTTCAGTGATGTGATGCAAAATACTAGCGAAATGCATAGCACTCAGAATTAAAAAGGTTTAACCAGGTATTGTTCATCCTGATCAGACAGGTTTTTCACATGGACGATACATTGGAGATAATATACGACAACTACTAGAAATAATAGAACACCATGAAATGTCTAAGAAGCCAGGCCGAATATTTAAAGTGGATTTTGAAAAGGCCTTTGATAAAGTAAGACTGGATTGTATTCATAAATGCATGGATTTTTTTCAATTTTGGTGATTCTCTTATAAAATGTGTAAAGGTAATATTTAACATCCTTAGGTGTTAAAGAGTAAAATGCGGCTACTTCTCAGAGAGTTTTGAATTGTCAAGAGGTGTTGTCACCATATCTATTCGTTATGGCCATCGAAATGCTAGCTATTAAAATCAGATCAAATAACAACATTAAAGGATTAGAGGCTTAAAAACAAAGGTGTCCATGTATGCCGATGACTCAAGTTTTATATTAAGTCCGCAAGCTAGATCCCTGCAATGTCTCATTAAAGATCTAGATAACTTTTCTGGACTCTCTGTACTAAAAACTAATTATGAATTAAGTGTACAATATTACATATTGGATCTTTAAACTTTAAACTTTTACATTACCCTGCAGTTTAAAATAGGTTGACGGTGAAGTAGACATACTTGGCATTCATAAAACAAAAGATATAAATGAGCTCTCCACAATGTTTACAAATTGCCTTTTTGCCTTTGTGCAGAATGCCATGTCTAATTTTCGATTAACTGAAAATGATACTTTTTTCAAAGTATCTCTCTTTTTCAAACAAGCATTGCAGAGCTGGCTACAATTTAAATTTCATACCCCTGAAAGGATATAACAAATATTAGAATAAATATTATGGCTAAGCTCAAATGTGCTGGTTGATAAAATACCTGTATTTATGGGAAAGATGTTTGAAAAGGGTATTTTGTTTTTAAATTATATTGTAAATTGGAATGGTAGAGTTATGTCTTTCATGGAGTTATCAGAAATGTATGGGAAGGTCTGCTCAATCCAAGAGTATAACCAATTGATTACAGCATTACCACAAAAATTGAGGAGGCAGGTGGCAGCGGGAGGAGGTAGGGAACTGGTCTGTCTGACCAATATAAAGGATCAAAACTGGCGGAGGAATAAAAATAGCATAAATAGGAAAGTATACCAGTTTCATTTGAGGACCAGGATGTTGACAGCTGTGCCATACAGATTGCAAAATAGTTGGGAAGAGATTTTTGATGTACCGATTCCATGGTACAGGGTGTATGAGTTGATATATAAAACGACGCAAGAATCAGGACTCCGTGCTTTTCAGCTAAAACGATTATATACAATTCTTGCCACCCGCAAAACACCAGTCTCAACGTCAACAGTCAAGAGGCGACTCCGGGATGCTGGCCTTCTAGGCAGAGTTGCAAAGAAAAAGCCATATCTCAGGCTGGCAAATAAAAATAAAAGATTAAGATGGGCAAAAGAACACTGACACTGGACAGAAGAACTTTGCCTAGAAGGCCAGCATCCCGGAGTCGCCACTTGACTGTTGACGTTGAGATTGGTGTTTTGCAGGTAGTATTTACTAAAGCTGCCAGTTGAGGACTTGTGAGGCATCTATGTCTCAAACTAGACACTCTAATGTACTTGTCCTCTTGCTCAGTAAGGCACCGGGGCCTCCCACTCCTCTTTCTATTCTGGTTAGAGCTAGTTTGCGCTGTTCTGTGAAGGGAGTAGTACACAGCGTTGTACGAGATCTTCAGTTTCTTGGCAATTTCTCGCATGGAATAGCCTTCATTTCTCCAAACAAGAATAGACTGACGAGTTTCAGAAGAAAGTTATTTGTTTCTGGTCAGTTTGAGCCTGTAATCGAACCCACAAACGCTGATGCTCTAGATACTCAACTAGTCTAAAGAAGTTGTATTGCTTCGTTAATTAGAACAACAGTTTTCAGCTGTGCTAACATTGCAAAAGGGTTTTCTAATGATCAATTAGCCTTTTAAAATGATAAACTTGAATTAGCTAACACAAAGTGTCATTGGAACACAGGAGTGATGGTTGCTGATAATGGGCCTCTGTACACCTATGTAGATATTCCATAAAAAATCAGCCGTTCCAGCTACAATAGTCATTTACAACATTAACAATGTCTACACTGTATTTCTGATCAATTTTATGTTATTTTAATGGCCAAAAAAATTGCTTTTCTTTCAAAAACGGATAGAATGACGGTCAAAGATAAAAGTATAAAAAATAAAGTCAGAATAAAACATAACTAAAAGTACGTTTGAATGACACTGTGAGGGGCAGTGTTTTTACAGCTAATGCTGGTTTGCCTGAGGCTGATGCCGTGCAGGTGTTTGTACACATGTATATACACACACTCTTATTCAAATGCACACATGTGCACATACACCGACACACACACAGGTAAATAGTGCCATACATGCACTCAAACATATTCACTTAACTTGCTGTTAAGTTTTTTGTCCTTGATGTCTTTGTTGTTTTTTGCATTGTTGTTTTTTTTCTTCTCTTTTGTTCATTTGTCGGTCGTTAGTGCATTGGGGAAGGGGGTGGAATTATTTATATTTTTTATTTTTATTTATGTATTATTTTATTATTTTAGACTGTGTGGGGGGGTCTCGGATGGATGAGGAGCAGCTCTTGGGGAACTGTGGGGGGATCTTGGAGGGCTGGCGGTTGGGAGCTTGGGCCGGTGGCTGATGGATCGCTGGTTCGGATCTCCATTTTTGACCTTGTGGGAGATCTGTCGACGTGCCCTTGAGCAGGGCGTTGACCCTGGTCGCTTCTGTGTGTCACTCTGGAGACGTGACCTTGAACAGGGCGTTGACCCTGGTTGTTTCTGTGTGTCACTCTGGATGGGAGTCTGTTAGATGACTAATGTGATGCAGTTGTTGAGCGGTTTCACTGCAAGTATATTGTATGTTTTAAACATTCAATATAAAAATATATATATAGGCAGGCAGGCAGGCCAGACAAGAAAGCAGGAGAAAGTTGGCCGATTCGTCTTTTTAGAACACCAAGGGCACCAGCCTTTTGATCAGGTAGAATTTTACTGAGGGACATTTTCATTTTCTATTAAGGTATCTTTACTTTTAATCAAGTATGACAATTGGGTACTTTTCCACCACCGGTGCTATGTACGTATTATGCAACAAAAACATAATCTGTATGTTGCATTAATATGTAATAAATGCCCATGATTTAATCATTAAACAGTCACTGTTTCTAAAAAGGTATTCTGACCAGAACTATACTCGTTGGCTGCCTGGCAGTCACTGAAAGGCAGTGAAACGTATTTGAAGAAACTTGCCAAACCGCTCAACTATGCAAAGATGGAGAATTTAGGGAAGAAGTCCATTGTAGTTTAAGTTCTTTGACATCTCCTAGACCTGCAGTTTATATCTCCAAATGTAAAATTAAAGACGACATAAAGATGAATTGAGCTCCCTCCCAAGGTAGAAAATTAGGTGTAGAGAGATTTATCATCTATGGCAGAAGTATTCATGCGAGCACTGCCTCCAGTGAATACGCAAAGTTTACTTTAGATTGGGAACGAGACCGTTTTAGAGCTCAACAAAGAAATGGAAAAGTCTGGGCCTGAACTACTCACCACCTTGAAAATGGTATACTACCATCAATATTTGACTTTAAACAACCATATTCTTGTCATCATTTACCCTGAATAGTACTAAGACAAAACCATAAAGTACATTCACAACTATTTTAGCAGTTTATGACCAGCTCTTGACATTTTGGCAATGGCAGAAAGACTCAAAAGGGACCATGCCTTAACTGCAGGAAAAATAATTGTAAAATAAATAACTTCATAGTGCCCTTGGTGTTCTAAAAAGACGAATCGGCCAACTTTCTCCTGCTTTCTTGTCTGGCCTGCCTGCCTGCCTACAGCTATGCACTGGAGTAGGGATACAGTAGCTGGAGTGCTAGAGATTCAACCTTGGGGGTTGATTGTGTTTCAAAGGGAGATGGGGCTTTAGCAGCCAAATTATCTGTCCCTCTCTGGAGAATGCTTATCTGAAGAGTGCTAGTTCCAGCCTCCAGTAGTCATCCATCTTCATCTTACTGCCACAGCTCTGCTCTCTGATAGGCTGATAGGCGGCTCATAGACCCAGGACCTGGCCAGGACTCTCCATCCCACCACGGTGCCAGACAGGGTATTTTCCTCAATGTTCCGGCCTTCCTGTCCAGACTGCTGGCTAATGCGAGGTCTATCGATTGCATTTGTAAACTTGGATGTACTTTGGAGTGCGTTTTGTAAACCCCTAAACGTGTTCCAGAGGTTTTATCTGCTTCACAGCTCTGACTGCTCTGCTGCAGTCCAGGCAACCACCCACCCAAAGAGCGGAGAGCACAGAAGAAAAGGAATGGATGATGGAAAAATGGAACCACGGAAAATCAATGTCCAATTGTAGATTAAACTGAAATCTGTATGCGTCCCAAATGACACCATATTCTCTATTTAGTACACTACTTTTGACCAGAGCTCTGTGGGCCCTGGTCAAATGTAGGTAATAGGATGCCATTTAGAATGCAACTACAGCCTATGTATGTGATATTTGCTTGGATTGAGAAACAAAATCTCCAGAAATAATTAACCATAGCATTCGGTAGAGAGTCACAATCTAAAATAAGAGATAATATTAAAAGGCGATCGCACTTCCTGATTTTGCCTCGATTTCGATTTGGTTCATTAAGAAATGCTAGCGGGAATGAATTAATTCAAACTTGAGTTTGTTTCGGGGTGTGGTTTGATTATGAGTGTTTCTTGTGTGTTCGCAGGTGGGAAGAGTTAGGAAAATTATTTTGCCATTTAGCCGGCTTTTGTGCGACCGTGGCAAAGTTGGTTTGACTTTGGATAGCCTATCTCCGGGGCTAGTTAGGGACTGTCAATAAATTACACAATGTAAATGAGACAATATTTTCATGTTGCACACCTTTTAGTTTTGTCATTAAATGCTTTTAATATTTGTAAATTAATTTCTACAATTTATAGTTGGTTTGAGGTATTTAAGTCATTGAAGGAGCTATTGGAATTTGAACATATTGTCACTTGCACGTTGTGCAGTTTACCGATCGTCCCTAGCTAACTCAACAGGTTTTTTGATTTTATTTATTGTGATCCCCATAAGCCGACGTGAATGGCAACAGTTAGTCTTACTCGGGTCCGACATATAACAAAAAAGACATAACAGACAAAAGACTACAATTTATATAGATTTTAAAACATTAACATGTAGTGTGTGTGTGCACCTATCAGATACACATACATGTCAGTACATACACACAACAAGTAGGACAAAAGGGAGAGAGGCGTTGTGCCATGAGGTGTTGCATTATTTGTTTTTTGAAACCAGGTTCTCTGTTCACTTGCGCTGTATGAGATGGAAGGGAGTTAGATGCACTCATGGTTCTTTATAATACTGTACGTTTCCTTGAATTGGGGTCTGTGAAAAGACCTCTGGTGGCATGTCTGGTTGGGTGTGTGTGTGTGTGTGTGTGTGTGTGTGTGTGTGTGTGTGTGTGTGTGTGTGTGTGTGTGTGTGTGTGTGTGCGTGTGTGTGTGTTAGTGGTGTGTGTAAGTTGACTATGCAAACAATTTGGAATTTCCAACACATTAATGTTTCTTATAAAAACATGAAGTGATGCAGTCAGTCTTTCCTCAACTCTTAGCCAAGAGAGACTAGCATGCATAGTATTAATATTAGCCCTCAGATTACAATGAAGAGCAAGACGTGCCACTATGTTCTGGGCCAGCTGCAGCTTAACTAGGTCTTTCTTTGTGGCACTTAACCATATGACTGGACAATAATCAAAATAAGATAAAACTACAACCTGCAGACCTTGCTTTGTGGAGTGTGGTGTCAAAAAAGCAGAGCATTTATTTACTACGGACAGACCTCTCCCCATCTTTACAACCATTGAATCTACACTATATGACCAAAAGTATGTGGACACCAGCTAATTGAACATCTCATTCCAAAATCATGGGCATTAATATGGAGTTGGTCCCCCTTTTACAGCTATAACAACCTCCACTCTTCTGGGAAGGCTTTCCACTAGATGTTGGAACATTGCTGCGGGGACTTGCTTCCATTCAGCCACAAGAAGATGTAGCAGGTAACGTACTCCTGGCACCCGCCAAACCCAGATTCGTCCGTCGGCCTGCTAGATGGTGAACCGTGATTCATCACTCCAGAGAGCACGATTCCAATGCTCCAGAGTCCAATGGCAGCAAGCTTTACACCACTCCAGCCAACCCTTAGCATTGCATATGATGATCTTAGGCTTGTGAGCGGCTGCTCGGCCATGGAAACCCATTTCATGAAGCTCCCGACGAACAGTTATTGCGCTGCCATTGCTTCCAGAGGCAGTTTGGAACTCAGTAGTGAGTGTTGCAACCGAATACAGACAATTTTTTTATGCGCTGCCTGCTTCAGCAGTTGGCGGTCCCGTTCTGTGAGCTTGTGTGACCTACCACTTCGCGTCTGAGCCGTTGTTGCTTCTAGAGGTTTTCAGTTCATAATAACTGCACTTACAGTCGATCGGGGCAGCTCTAGCAGGGCAGAAATTTGACTAACTGACTTGTTGGAAAAGTGGCATCCTATGACAGTGCCACGTTGAAAGTCACTGAGCTCTTCAGTAAGGCCATTCTACTGCTAAAGTTTGTTTATGGAGATTGCATGGATGTGTGCTCAATTGTATACACCTGTCAGCAACAGCTGTGACAGTTAGATGGATTATCTTGGCAAAGGAGGAATCCTCACTAACTGGGATGTAAACAAATTTGTGCACAACATTTAAAATAAATAAGCTTTTTGTGTGTATGGACAATTTCTTTTATTTCAGCTCATGAAACATGGGACCAACATTTTACATGTTGCGTTTTATGTTGTTGTTCAGTGTATATTACAGTGTGCAGCGACCTGGCCTCTCCTTCAGCCTTCTCACTGCTTCCTGCCTGCACATGAATTATACTCCTGTTGGGGCATCAGACTAAAATTTGCAGCACCACTTACGCTCTCCGGAGAATAATCAGATCCGCAAAGCCATTTCCATCAGCAAGTGAGCGGCAACAATACGGCCACATAGACACTGCAGCGTCTTGTTTTAGATGAAGCATAATGGATAAATTATCTTCTCATTATCACAATTACCCCCTCATCCTTGTATATATCTCTCCTTATCTTTTTGGGATGTGTGTGGGGGGGGGGGGGGGGGGGGGGGGGGGGGAATGTCTTTCCTGTCATTGAGAAAATCTAAAGTTACCTCTTTTTTTAAGATTCCACTATGCAATTGCCTCAGACTAGGCTTTTCTCTCTCAAATTTGTTGCCAAATAAGCAATTCCAAGCACAGCTCCTTACGGGGCAGGTATAGCAGAGGAAAAATTACAAGTAAGCAGAGAAACCCTGAAAAAGAGGGCCTTACAGGCACACCTTCAATCACACTTTATTGTTGAGACGGATGACACTGCAAACTGGGAGATTGGAAAGAAGAAGAAGAAGAAGGGGGGGGGGGTGAAGGAGGCACTTGGAGCTTTCCAGCCCCCCAAAAACAAATTCTGTCAGACCAGGGTCTGTGTTGTGAAATTGGAATTTTGGAGATGAGAAATAAAATGATTTATATAGAGGGCTACAGTAAATATGCTCTGAAAAAGGCCAATCCACACTTTACCTCCAGGATGGTCTAGGTCTACGTTCCAAATAGCACACTATACACTATATAGTGCACTACTTTTGACCAGAGCTCTATGGTGCTTTTATTTCTAGTTGACAATTGATCATCCTCTGCTATCCCCCTGGTGGGTTGTAATGCTTTTTGAAATGACCTAATTTAGATCAAATGTTACCGACTGCAATATTAGACCACAATATACAGTAGTTTCAGATAGGACTGGCACTGATGGAAAGAGCCAGAGACAATGGCTGATGTCATATCTCATAGATGTCTGAGAAAGATGGAATGGTACACACACACACAACACAGTGTTTAGTTGCCTGTGGCTCTGGTGTGCCTGTGTGTGTGTGTGTGTGTGTGTGTGTGTGCGTGTGTGTGTGTGCGTGCCTGCTAATGCTCTTGGTTGTCCCTACTGGCTCCCTGTGTGCATGACCTGAATGAACCTACAGAACTTACACTCACCTCCTATCATTACAGCTTAAACCATCGCCTTACACTCTGATCACAGGCCTTGCCAGATCACACATGTACGATCTGGAACTGGCTTTGTAAATTAACCTTGACAAAAGTTGAAAGGGTGGGATAAGACATAGATATTTTTCTTCACCCTATCCCTTCAACCAGGGCTATAGCCTTACTGCCAAGCCAGCTTTCATAAACTTTGATGAAAGTCTGACCCTGGTCCTTTATGTCATCAGTGAGACCTCAACATCACCATTCAACTCAAATGTGTATTGATTGAAGGGTCGCTCTGGTATGGATTGCCTGTGCTGCTGGTGCTGAGCTGGAGTGGGGTGTGTGCTTGTGGTGTGGGTGTGTGTGTGGCATAGAGTGGTGGACTGCACATGATTGGCTCTCCATGATCGCCACCGACCGAACTACAGTGTAAAAAAAAAGTATGTGAACCCTTTGGAATTATCTGGATGTCTGCATAAATTTGTCATAAAATTTGATCCAATCTTCATCTAAGTGATAACAACAGACAAACAGTCTGCTTAAACTAATAACACACAAATTATTGTATTTTTCTTGTCTATATTGAATACATCATCTAAACATTCACAGTGTAGGTTGGAAAAGTATGTGAACCCCTAGGCTAATGACTTCTCCAAAAGCTAATTGAAGTCAGGAGTCAGCTAACCTGGAGTCCAATCATTGAGACGGAATTGGAGATGTTGGTTAGAGCTGCCTTGCCCTTAAAAAACACTCACAAAATTTGAGTTTGCTATTCACAAGAGGCATTGCCTGATGTGAACCATGCCTTGAACAAAAGAGATCTCAGAAGACCCAAGATTAAGAATTGTTGACTTTCATAAAGCTGGAAAGGGTTACAAAAGTATATCCAAAAGCCTTGATGTTCATCAGTCCACGGTAAGACAAATTGTCTATAAATGGAGAAAGTTCAGCACTGTTGCTACTCTCCCTAGGAGTGGCCGTCCTGCAAAGATGACTGCAAGAGCACAGCGCAGAATGCTCAATGAGGTTAAGAAGAATCCTAGAGGGTCAGCTAAAGACTTAGAAATCTCTGGAACATGCTAACATCTCTGTTGACGAGTCTACGATATGTAAAACACTAAACAAGAATGGTGTTCATGGGAGGACACCACGGGAGAAGCCACTGCTGTCCAAAAAAACCATTGCTGCACGTCTGAAGTTCGCAAAAGAGCATCTGGATGTTCCACAGCACTACTGTGAAAATATTCTGTGGACAGATTAAACTAAAGTTGAGTTGTTTGGAAGGAACACACAACACTATGTGTGGAGAAAAAAATGCACAGCATACCAACATCAAAACCTCATCCCAACTTTAAAGTATGGTGGAGGGAGCATCATGGTTTGGACCTGCTTTGCTGCCTCAGGGCCTGGACAGCTTGCTACCATCGACGGAAAAATTAATTCCCATGTTTATTAAGACATTTTGCAGGAGAATGTAAGGCTACCTGTCCGCCAATTGAAGCTCAACAGAAGTTGGGTGATGCAACAGGAGAACGACCCAAAACACAGAACTAAATCAACAGAATGGCTTCAACAGAAGAAAATACGCCTTCTGGAGTGGCCCAGTCAGAGTCCTGACCACAACCCAATTGAGATACTGTGGCATGACCTCAAGAGAGCGGTTAACACCAGACATCCCAAGAATATTGCTGAACGGAAACAGTTTTGTAAAGAGGAATGGTCCAAAATTCCTCCTGACCGTTGTGCAGGTCTGATCCACAACTACAGAAAACAGGTCATTGCTGCCAAAGGAGAGTCAACCAATTATTAAATCCAAGGGTTCACATACTTTTTCCACCCTGCACTGTGAATGTTTACACGGTGTGTTCAATAAAGACATGAAAACGTATAATTGTTTGTGAGTTATTAGTTTAAGCAGACTGTGTTTGTCTATTGTTGTGACTTAGATGAAGGTCTTGCAGAATTCCAGGTAATTCCAAAGGGTCCACATACTTTTTCTGGCCACTGTACCTCCGTCACAGCTCTTCCACTCCCCTTTGATTGTGATAAAAAACACCTCTAGTCTCCACCCTTCAGCTCTGAAGTCAGGGGTGTATTCATTAGTGCACACCGTAGCAAACTATTACAAAATGTTTTGCCACGAAAATGTTTCTTATTAATGTTAGTCCCTCTCCATTTTGTACCGTTTGCCTCCGTTTGGTTCTTAGTGAATACACCCTAGGATGGCGTTTGGTTCTTAGTGAATACACCCCAGGACAGTGTTTGGTTCCTAGTGAACACACCCCAGGATGGCTGAGGAAGCATGGAACCATCAGGCAAGGGACCTCATTTCTTAGTCTAATTCTATGTAGGCTTTCCTTCATTTAACGATGCAAAGCTCTCTCCAAAGGTTGGTGCTATTAATCAACACAAGGAATGGATTGTCTGCCTGGGTCTATTTGACTGGCTGTAATGGCATAGCAAAATAGTCTGGAATTATTACTGTACCCAATAGTAAGGGACCAAAAAGGAACAAGGACCTTGTTTTTGTGGAGAAAAATTAGTTTTCTAGACAGTGGAGGAAAGATGGAAAATATTTGATACTGTAGTGGACTAAATCAGGGTTGCACAGAGTGATTATTGGTATTCTTAAAGAAATCTACTTTGAAATAAAGTCTACACCTCACACACATGGTTATGGGCTTAAAGAAGAGACACATGTACCATGTCAGATATAGAGTTGAAATGTATTACATTTTGAGTTTGCATCCCAATATTACTCTTTATATACATCACAGAAGACTAAAAGTTAACAAAACTGTTTGACATATTGTCACGGCCGTTGTAGTGAGTAGACCAAAATGCAGCGGGTTGTGAATGCTCATATTTACTTTATTAGGAACACTACACAAAACAAGAAAATGAAAAAACGAACGACAGCTAAACAGTTTTGCAGGCTAAAATACAGCAGTGTAAAAACAACTTCCCACAAAAGACAGGTAGAAAAAGGGCTACCTAAGTTTGGCTCCCAATCAGCAACAACGATGTACAGCTGTTCCTGATTGAGAGCCATACCAGGCCAACACAAAGAAAACACAACATAGAAAGACACAACATAGAAATACAAAACATAGAACAATACCCAAAAACCCCCGACAACACAAAACAAACACACCCCTGCCACGCTCTGACCAAACTACAATAACCCCTTATACTGGTCAGGACGTGACACATATACTGTAGTAGAAACATAGAACATTTATTCATTAGGAAATTAGGAAAAATATTAATAATTTCCCACCCATGACGTTTTTGGTCATGGGAGGGAGCGCTTTTGGTCATTGACTGCAGGAAAGGGCAACGAGCTGTTATAGGGGAGGTTGAGAGAGACCAGTTTGTCCAGGGGCGGTTGAGAAAGACCAGACCTATCCAGTCTGTCCAGGGGAGGTTGAGAAAGACCAGACCTATCCAGTCTGTCCAGGGGAGGATGAGAGAGACAAGACATATCCAGTCTGTCCAGGGGAGGTTGAGAGAGACATATCCAGTCTGTCCAGGGGAGGTTGAGAGAGACATATCCAGTCTGTCCAGGGGAGGTTGAGAGAGACATATCCAGTCTGTCCAGTAGAGGTTGAGAGAGACATATCTAGTCTGTCCAGGGGAGGATGAGAGAGACAAGACATACCCAGTCTGTCCAGGGGAGGATGAGAGAGACAAGACATATCCAGTCTGTCCAGGGGAGATTGAGAAAGACATATCCAGTCTGTCCAGGGGAGGTTGAGAAAGACATATCCAGTTTGTCCAGCGGAGGTTGAGAGAGACATATCTAGTCTGTCCAGGGGAGGTTGAGTGAGACATATCCAGTTTGTCCAGGGGAGGTTGTGAGAGACAAGACATATCCAGTCTGTCCAGGGGAGGTTGAGAGAGACATATCCAGTCTGTCCAGGGGAGGTTGAGAGAGACAAGACATATCCAGTCTGTCCAGGGGAGGTTGAGAGAGACATATCCAGTCTGTCCAGGGGAGGTTGAGAGAGACAAGACATATCTAGTCTGTCCAGGGGAGGTTGAGAGAGACATATCCAGTCTGTCCAGGGGAGGTTGAGAGAGACATATCTAGTCTGTCCAGGGGAGGTTGAGAGAGACATATCCAGTCTGTCCAGGGGAGGTTGAGAGAGACATATCTAGTCTGTCCAGGGGAGGTTGAGAGAGACATATCCAGTCTGTCCAGGGGAGGTTGAGAGAGACAAGACATATCCAGTCTGTCCAGGGGAGGTTGAGAGAGACATATCCAGTCTGTCCAGGGGAGGTTGAGAGAGACATATCTAGTCTGTCCAGGGGAGGTTGAGAGAGACATATCCAGTCTGTCCAGGGGAGGTTGAGAGAGACATATCTAGTCTGTCCAGGGGAGGTTGAGAGAGACATATCCAGTCTGTCCAGGGGAGGGTGAGAGAGACATATCTAGTCTGTCCAGGGGAGGTTGAGAGAGACATATCCAGTCTGTCCAGGGGAGGTTGAGAGAGACATATCCAGTCTGTCCAGGGGAGGTTGAGAGAGACAAGACATATCCAGTCTGTCCAGGGGAGGTTGAGAGAGACAAGACATATCCAGTCTGTCCAGGGGAGGATGAGAGAGACAAGACATATCCAGTCTGTCCAGGGGAGGTTGAGAGAGACAAGACATATCCAGTTTGTCCAGCGGAGGTTGAGAGAGACATATCCAGTCTGTCCAGGGGAGGTTGAGAGAGGCAAGACATATCCAGTTTGTCCAGCGGAGGTTGAGAGAGACATATCCAGTCTGTCCAGGGGAGGTTGAGAGAGACATATCCAGTCTGTCCAGGGGAGGATGAGAGAGACAAGACATATCCAGTCTGTCCAGGGGAGATTGAAAGAGACAAGACATATCCAGTCTGTCCAGCGGAGATTGAAAGAGACAAGACATATCCAGTCTGTCCAGCGGAGGTTGAGAGAGACATATCCAGTCTGTCCAGGGGAGGTTGAGAGAGACATATCCAGTCTGTCCAGGGGAGGTTGAGAGAGACATATCCAGTCTGTCCAGGGGAGGTTGAGAGAGACAAGACATATCCAGTCTGTCCAGGGGAGGTTGAGAGAGACATATCCAGTCTGTCCAGGGGAGGTTGAAAGAGACAAGACATATCCAGTCTGTTCGACTAAGGCAATTACACAGATAATGACACACATGCTTGGCCATGACGACTTGGATCTTAGTGACCTCAGTGTCACTGACTGAGACTGCCATCTCGTTAGACGCTGTCCAGACCTCGTTCGGAAAGGAGGGAGGGAGGGACCAAAGGAAGACTAATCATAGACTACTGTAGAGCCAGGAGGAAGACTAATCATAGACTAGTGTAGAGTCAGGAGGAAGACTAATCATAGACTAGTGTAGAGACAGGAGGAAGACAAATAATATACTACTGTAGATACAGGAGGAAGACTACTCATAGACCACTGTAGAGACAGGAGGAAGACTAATCATAGACTAGTGTAGAGACAGGGGGAAGACTAATCACAGACTACTGTAGAGCCAGGAGGAAGTAAACGCTTTCAGAATGGAAGTTTGGCTGGAATGAAAAAACTAAATGTCACACAATCACAGATATACTGAATGTAAGTCGCTCTGGAACATCTGGTAAATGACTCAAATGTACTGTATGTGAGTGGTTGCTAAGATAGGCCTTCTACAGCCCCTCCTCTGTCTTAGGAGGGTGGGTTGGTTGGAGTCATTATTAATGAGCTGGAGCGGTGTGTGTGTTATTCATGACTCCACAGCTGCCTGTCAGAGAGTGAGATAGGCAGAACAGAGCTCTCTATCTATCCCATGGGGGGTGGGGCGGGGGGGGGGGGGGTCTCCCCACACTTCCACGTGGACAGAAGCTGTCCGAGCCACTTGCAATCTCACTGTGATACACACAAACAGAGAAATGTGTAGAAAAGTCCAAAAAGAAAAGGATTGTATGAAACACAACTGATGGGCTACAGAGGACCAGGATTCAATCATTTTATAGAAGTAGAACTTTATGAAGCGTTGTGGTTTTCATTGTTTCAAGGCCACACATACTATCCTGTTAAATATACCATATGATACTATGGAGTTGGGTATGGTTATTTTCTTGGCGGCGTCATCTAATTAAAACCATCCAAAATGATAGCAGAATACACAACTCGGGATAGATCATCAAATCTACAGTATACATAAAAGTAACTCATATTTATTCATGTCTTCTGGACTAATGGTAGTGCTCAAAACTCAAACAAAACTCAAATACTGAGAGACATCACTGACCTTATATCCTCCCTGCAAGTCAAGCATCATCAAAAAGAAATGCAGCATTTCAAACTCCCAGTATTTATGCAAAGCTCTCTCCATAAGAATAGACATAGTTTGATTTGGATGACTTCATTAAAAGCACACATGTCTTTTATCCATATACAGCCGGCATATTTTGTGAAAGACGTACAACACATAAATCAACTCATACACTACCGGACCAACTAATAGGCTATACACTGAGTAATCGCTGGAGCCTGATGGACTAATTGACTAACTGTTAAGTTGATTTTGCTTGGCTAACTGGAGAAAACCTGCCTGGAGGTCAGTCCACTTTAATTACTGAACCTCTATTAAAAACCAAGATGGCTGCTGCTGCAACTGCCACCCACAGGGGGATGGTTGTTAGTGTCAGGGTCACAGCATGTGCAAGTCTGGACCACGGCACAAATTACAGGGGAATCCCTGTGTGTCAGGTGACCATTATCCAACGATTTCCAACTGTTTTACACACAGGAGGAGGCCGGGCATTTGGACATGTTAAAGGATCAAGTAGTTTCACTCGTCAGATCTCCTGCAAGAAGGACTTTTGGGAATGGGGAATTATGACAGTTTCAGTGATTTTAAGTATGGCATATTAGATCCATTGGAAAGCTTATATTAAAGCATTTAGGCATGCATAGAGAAGTAGACTACCATTTAGTTTTACCGCAGGTCCCCCGTGGAGAAACAGTGGCGCCTTGTCAAAGACCGAAAAATTGCAACAGAACAATTTCACTAAAGGAACCCTTTGAGGAAGTCCAAATGCCTATTTGGTGCCAATTGGACCGGCCTCTAAAATCACCCTTTCTTTCCTGTGCTTTTGGCAATGCATTTTCCCCATGACAGCCTTTGGCTAACTCCATTCTGTCTTAATCAGATTTGCCATCCTGTGTGCCCATCAAGGTTCTTTAGTTTTTTTCCTGACTTGTTCATTACAGCTTGATCTCCTGGGGGTGTATTACGTAAAGGTGTATTCCTTCAGATATTCTGTCCAAAAACATGTTGGGCAGACTTTGTTTGTGTACACGTGTACGTGTGTACTATATTCTCAAAAACTCTCTTTATGTGCTCTATGTCACCCATGACTGTCATTAATTTACGATGTTGTAAAATCATGAGATATTGGTCCCATTTTTGTATGGTATGTGTTAGTTGCTCCTATGTCATATTCTTTCAATTTAATTGCTTGATTTTATTCATTATTGATTGATATATTCTTGGAATTTTAGAGACCACACAGCTTCTTATCACATTATTTTATCTAAGCATCTATTATCGGAGTCTGTTGAACACACTTAACCTCCTCTTTATATGGGGGGTAGAGAGGACTGGGCGAGGCAGCAGCAGTGGGGATCAGGGGCACGCGGGTGGCTTTCTAATGGTAGCAGAGGTTTACGGCCACTTAGAGTTGCACCATGTGGAGCATCTAGGCACTCAGATCATTATCAGTGGACCTGTCTATCCAGGGTCAATGACAAAGGCACACATACACACAGGCGTCCGCTTTCATCCCCTGCATATATAATAGAGCTGCTGCTGTGTAATAAAACATGTAGATAAATGAAGTGAACAGACACAAAGGCAGCAATTACATAAAAAAAGGTTTATGTAGTCCTGTGTAGGAGGAGGAGGAGGAGGAGGAGAAAGTGGAGGGGGAGGAGAAAGTGGAGGGGGAGGAGGAGCAAGTGTAGGAGGAGAAAGTGGAGGGGGAGGAGAAAGTGGAGGGGGAGGAAGAGCAGGTGTAGGAGGAAGAGGAAGAGGAGCAGAAGGAGGAGGAGAAAGTGGATTGGGAGGAGAAAGTGGAGGGGGAGGAAGAGCATGGGTAGGAGGAAGAGGGGGATGAGGAAGAGGGGGAAGGGGAGAAGGCGGGGGAGGAGGAAGCAGAGAAGGAGGAGAAGGAGGAGGAGAAAAAGGAGGAGGAGAAAGTGGAGGGCTAGGAGGAGCAGGTTTAGGAGGAGGTGGAGGAGGAAGGAGTAAGAGGGGGAATGGGGTGAGGAGGGGGAGGAGTAAGTGGAGGAGGAGGAAGAGGAGGAGGAGGAGCTGGTAAAGGAGGAGGAAGAGGGGGAAGAAGAAGGGGAGGAGGGGGAGGAGGAAGCGGAGGAGGAGGAGGAAGAGGCTTCTCAGCCTTGAGTTGTTGATATATTGTGTAAATGCAATCAGTTTGAGACATGAGGCATTGTCAATTTTGCAACACAATAATTTATGGTCATGCCAATAAAGGGGCAATCAGCAGTTGCTACATTCATTTTTGGACGTGTAAATTGATTCTTGAAGAATATACTGTAACTTCTTATGTGCTTATTCACACATCAACTTAGACGGATACAGATACTGTATGTTGGCAGGTAGTGTCGTTGTCAGTTTGAATCTCCTGGATCTCTATCCTCATCAGTATGCTGTATCCATGTCATCACAAATGGCTACATAATGCTGGGAGGCATGGACACTATTGAGAGAGGCCTTTCGTCTCCTCTGGTTCTTTGATGCTCTTTCTCCTCCCACTCACCTACCTGTCTTGCTGGTTTCAAATGCAGCATGCATAACAAGATGTGAGAGGACTGGAGCACCAGTCTGGAAGCGCAGAAGCCGGGCAGCAGATGTCCCGCGAGACTCCCTTGGCACCCAAGCCTTGATAACCCCATCGGGGGTGGGGTGGATGGAGGTTTGTGGGTCTCTCCCCTGCGTGTGTGCAGTGGTGTAAAGTACTTAAGTAAAAATACTTTAAACTGCTACTTAAGCAGTTTTTTGCGGTATCTCTACTTTACTATTTATATTTTTGACTACTTTTGCTTTTACTTCACTACCTACCTGAAGAACATAATGTACTTTTTACTCTACAGTCATGGCCAAAAGTTTTGAGAATGACACAAATATACATTTTCACGAAGTCTGCTGTTTGTTTGATGGCAATTTGCATATACTCCAGAATGTTATGAAGAGTGATCAGATGAATTGCAATTAATTGCAAAGTCCCTCTTTGACATGCAAATGAACTGAATCCCCAAAAACATTTCCATTGCATTTCAGCCCTGCCACAAAAGGACCAGCTGACATCATGTCAGTGATTCTCTCGTTAACACAGGTGTGAGTGTTGACGAGGACAAGGCTGGAGATCACTCTGTCATGCTGATTGAGTTCGAATAACAGACTGGAAGCTTCAAAAGGAGGGTGGTGCTTGGAATCATTGTTCTTCCTCTGTCAACCATGGTAACCTCAAGGAAAAATGTGCCGTCATCATTGCTTTGCAAAAAAAAGGGCTTCACAGGCAAGGATATTGCACCTAAATCAACCATTTATCGGATCATCAAGAACTTCAAGGAGAGCGGTTCAATTGTTGTGAAGAAGGATTCAGGGCGCCAAAGAAAGTCCAGCAAGCGCCAGGACGTCTCCTAAAGTTGATTCAGCTGTGGGATTGGGGCACCACCAGTACAGAGCTTGCTCAGGAATGGCAGCAGGCAGGTGTGAGTGCATCTGCATGCACAGTGAGGTGAAGACTTTTGGAGGATGGCCTGGTGTCAAGAAGGGCAGCAAAGAAGCCACTTCTCTCCAGGAAAAACATCAGGGACAGACTGATATTCTGCAAAAGGTACAGGGATTGGACTGCTGAGGACTGGGGTAAAGTCATTTTCTCTGATGAATCCCCTTTCCGATTGTTTGGGGCATCCGGAAAAAAGCTTGTCCGGAGAAGACAAGGTGAGCGCTACCATCAGTCCTGTGTCATGCCAACAGTAAAGCATCCTGAGACCATTCATGTGTGGGGTTGCTTCTCAGCCAAGGGATTGGGCTTACTCACAATTTTTTCTAAGAACACAGTCATGAATAAAGAATGGTACCAACACATCCTCCGAGAGCAACTTCTCCCAACCATCCAGGAACAGTTTGGTAACGAACAATGCCTTTTCCAGCATGATGGAGCACCTTGCGATAAGGCAAAGTGATAACTAAGTGGCTCGGGGAACAAAACATCAATATTTTGGGTCCATGGCCAGGAAACACCCCAGACCTTAATCCCATTGAGAACTTGTGGTCAATCCTCAAGAGGCGGGTGGACAAACGAAAACCCACAAATTCTGACAAACTCAAAGCATTGATTATGTAAGAATGGGCTGCCATCAGTCAGGATGTGGCCCAGAAGTTAATTGACAGCATGCCAGGGTGGATTGCAGAGGTCTTGAAAAAGAAGGGCCAACACTGCAAATATTGAATCTTTGCATCAACTTCATGTAATTGTCAATAAAAGCCTTTGCCACTTATGAAATGCTTGTAATTATACTTCAGTATTCCATAGTAACATCTGACAAAAATATCTAAAGACACTGAAGCAGCAAACTTTGTGGAAATTAATATTTGTATCATTCTCAAAACTTTTGGCCACGACTGTATACATTTTCCTTAACACCCAAAAGTACTCGTTACAATTTGAATGCTTAGCAGGACAGGAAATGTTCCAATTCACACACATCAAGAGAACATCCCTGGTCATCCCTAGTGCCTTTTATCTGGCAGACTCACTAAACACAAATGCTTAATTTTAAATGATTTGTTGGAGTGTGCCCCTGGCTATCCGTAAATTAAAAAAATACAAGAAAATCATGCCGTCTGGTTTGCTTAATATAATGAATGTGAAATTATTAATACTTTTACTTTTGATACTTAAGTATCAAAAGTAAATGTAATTTCTAAAATATACTTAAGTATATTAAAAACCAAATTCTTTTAGACTTTTACTCAAGTAGTATTTTACTTGGTGAATTCCATTTTACTTGAGTCATTTTCTATTAAGGTATCTTTACTTTTACTCAAGTATGACAACTTTTCCACCACTGCGTGTGTGTGCGCGTTGTGTGTGTGTGTGTGTGTGTGTGTGTGTGTGTGTGTGTGTGTGTGTGTGTGTGTGTGTGTGTGTGTGTGTGTGTGTGTCTATAGAGAACAGCCAGTGTGTCTGGGGAAATCAAGGCGGAAGGGGTCCCCTCTCCTTTCCTCTCCACTGTGTGATGCAAGAGGCTGACTGATGGGCCTAACATAATCACCACATCCATGCAGGGAGCGTCACAGCTCTTCATTATCCAGGCCGCGAATGCATCTTTTCCCCCTGTTCCAGCAGCTGCAAGGTCAGGCTACAAGCAGTGCCATCAATCACAGCAACACTCTGGTTGTGTCCCAAATGGCAGCCTATTCCTTATATAGTGTGCTATTTTTGACCGGAGCCATTTGTGCCCTGACCAAAGTAGTACACTATATAGAGAATAGGGTGCCATTTGGGACACAGCCTCTGGATGGCTGAGTCCATCCAGATCCAGGCCTTGCAATCCTCAATTCCCATCCCACGCCGGGGTGCACTGTACTGCATGCACAGTGAGAGCTATAGTAACAGCAGCACAGGTGTGTGTGTGTGTGTGTGTGTGTGTGTGTGTGTGTGTGTGTGTATGCCTCAAATAGGTAGCAGCACAGACAGGCAGACACAGAGCAGGAGTGGGCTGGGGGATCTGTCACTCCGAAGCTTTAACACTTTAACAGTAAAACTGGGGATTAGGATTGAATAGTATAAACTCGGCAGGGTGACAGCTTGGAGGTGCAGATACAGTGGTATATGTTTGAAGTTTTCTGTATCTGTGTGTGTGTGTGTGTGTTTAGGGGGAGGGGTAGTGGGGAGGATAAACCTCACCATGCTACACAATATGCAAGTTAGCATTGAGCTGATTACCAGTCAAATAAGGTCACTAAGGAAGTACAACAACACTTACTAATATGCTAACCAGGGGTTGGAAACGGTTCAGGAAACAGAACAGAAAAGCGTAAAATAACAAACATTTTTCAAGGAAAAGAAATGGAACCTGGAACGAAAGTGATCCACATTGTTCCGGAACAGAACCATTATTTTAAAAGCATGGGAACCGGTTAATAACGTTAAAATACGTTCCAGGCATTTTTTTCTGGTCCCACAACAAAACACAACAAATTGCCTATGCAAAGCCCTCACTCTGTCATTCACAGACTTATTCCAATGTCTGCTTGTAAGCTGAAAATATTGGCCTGTGTGTATTTAGGCTTTTCCCCACTCAGAAGCATAGGCTTCTGTACTGACATTACAAGCTTGATTCAGAAGATGGGGAGATAGATTTTTTTATTTGCAAGAGAAGAATGGATTCACTTTTTCAAAGCTAGTTAAGGATACTATAGGCCTACTTATCATGTTCACATTGGATGTACTAACTACAAAAATGTAAGATGTGTATTTAATTCTTGTGCCACTCTGCACATACAAGCTTGTTAGTTAACTAGCTCAAGCTTGTTAGCTAGCTAGCTCAAAGGACATTCAAAGTTCCTCCATAGAAGCCGCTCCTACTAAGTATAATTCTGTGGACCTAATTCAGATAATGCATGTCATAATAAGATGCCCAGTGCTTCAAGCCTCCTCCTCAACCCTCTCTTGCTCTCTCCCCACCCGCAAAATTTGTTGCATCTTTCGCCATAGGCTACACTACACTCCATCACTCATTTGTTACCAGCATTTGCTAATGCCCATTTGCCATGATGTTTAATACAAAGGATCTTAGCCTTGCTGAGTCTACTATGGGTGGTTTCACAGTACTGAGCAGACAAACAGAGAGAGAAAAGAGAGAGTGTGTGTGTGTGTGTGTGTGTGTGTGTGTGTGTGTGTGTGTGTGTGTGTGTGTGTGTGTGTGTGTGTGTGTGTGTGTGGAGAGAGAGAGAGAGTTTCTACAAAACAGAGACACCTAGAGATGGGTGCCAGAACAAAACAGAGTCACCTAGAGATGGGTGCCAGAACAAAACAGAGTCACCTAGAGATGGGTGCCAGAACAAAACAGAGTCACCTAGAGATGGGTGCCAGAACAAAACAGAGACTCCTAGAGATGGGTGCCAGAACAAAACAGAGACACCTAGAGATGGGTGCCAGAACAAAACAGAGTCACCTAGAGATGGGTGCCAGAACAAAACAGAGTCACCTAGAGATGGGTGCCAGAAGAAAACAGAGTCACCTAGAGATGGGTGCCAGAACAAAACAGAGTCACCTAGAGATGGGTGCCAGAACAAAACAGAGTCACCTAGAGATGGGTGCCAGAAGAAAACAGAGTCACCTAGAGATGGGTGCCAGAACAAAACAGAGTCACCTAGAGATGGGTGCCAGAACAAAACAGAGTCACCTAGAGATGGGTGCCAGAACAAAACAGAGTCACCTAGAGATGGGTGCCAGAACAAAACAGAGTCACCTAGAGATGGGTGCCGGAATGAAACAGAGACACCTAGAGATGGGTGCCAGAACAAAACAGAGACACCTAGAGATGGGTGCCAGAACAAAACAGAGACTCCTAGAGATGGGTGCCAGAGCTTCACAACAATCATAAACTAGAAGACATTCTATTTTAATAACCATTTATGGAAAATACAAAAATAATATGGGATTATGGGTAATCAAAATTATGTTTGAGATAAAAAGCTTTAGTAATTAACAGACTACGCTAAGACTTCTTTATGAATACTGCCTTGTACAATCTGTAAATAACAAAAGAAACAGCAAAAGCTAGATATTATTGACATGTGGGTTGTTCAATGTTGCAGTTCACTGTCTCCTTGCATGTTCCTAGGGCATTCTCAATGGTGGTGCAGATTTAGTAGGTGCTGCTGAGGGCCCCCAGGCATCGTGTTGGTGGTGGAGTGGGCTTACTGCTGCTGCAGAGAGACGCTACTGAAATTGTCAGTGAATGTTAATCGGTCTGGAGATTTATCTCAACACAACCTACTCACGGAATTCCTTATAGGAAAAGAGGATGTTTATTCCAAACTGCTATGATTGAAAACATTATTCCTTCTTTGGCTTGACCTGGAATAAGTTTAGTCCTGAGGAGAGGGCTACGCTCTTAGATAAAAAGGTGCTATCTAGAACCTAAAAGGGTTATTCGGCTGTCCCCATAAGAGAACCCTTTGAAGAACCCTTTTTGGCTCAGGGTAAAACCCTTTTGGGTTCCAAGTAGAACCAAAACGGTTATCCTATTGGGAAAGCCAGATACCCTTTTGGAACCTTTTTTCTAAAAGTGTATACATACATAGTATTAATTCACTCAGAGTTCCCCAGAGTATGGTAATACCAGTGGAGGCTGGTGGGAGGAGCTATAGGAGGACGGGCTCATTGTAATGGCTGGAATGGAAAAACTGGAACGGGGAGTCAAACGTGGTTTCCGTATGCTTGATGTGTTTGATACCATTCTATTTATTCCATTCCAGCCATTACAATAAGCCAGTCCTATAGCTCCCCCCACCAGCCTCCACTGGGTAATATGCGGAGTCATGTATTTAGATAAATATATAGCTCTGGTTATATGGTCCCAGTGTGGCTATATACTACTGCAGAAAGGAGGTGCATGGCTCCCAATGGGTTAATGTACAACCGATCCTGAAACGCGACATCACTCAAACATATATTTTATAGACTTGCCTAGTTAAATAAAGGTCAAATTAAATTAAATTAAAATAAATATATGTTAATCAATAGGCGTTGCTAGTCTCCCCAACTCAATATGTTATTGATGGCTAAACAATGACAAACAACTCTGCTGCCATGTTCCTTGCCAGCCAAAGGAACCCAGCCATTTGTACACCCGCTTACAGGGTCATCACCTTCATCCATCCAATTAACAACAGCTGCCAAGCTGGCCATGTGTGTGTGTTTGTGTACGTGTGTGTGCGTGCGTGTGTGCAATGTTACAACATTACCACTTCTAATGACAAACTACCAGAGCAACAACGCAGCACTTTCCTTCTTACTGCTGGAGGGAGGCTGGTTTTAGTGAAATCCTGAGTCAACACACATTGCAGCGCTGTAGTTCTTACATCACAATTAAAAAGTCAATCTAAAAGGGGAAAGCCATGCTGTGCCAGAAGCTTTAAAAGTAAACTGTTTTAAGACTGAGCAGGGAGGATGATGAGGAATCAACATGTGCGCTTAGGACAAATTCTGGGGAGGCTGTGATATAAAGAGGCTCAGCAACAATCTCAGGCAGGCAAATGTGTGACACTGTAGGAAGCCAGTCTTGGGCATCATCACTGGGGAGGGAGTAGTAGAGTCTAAGGAGCTACAGTTGGTATAATCCAGAAAACAGTCTTACCGGCAGTGCCCAGCACCAATTTAAATGTTCTTTGTTGTTGAAGCATAAGGTCCTAAAGGTATATCTCTAAGTGTATGGACATTGTCCAGCACGGCTACATCCTGAAAACATCACAATGAAAGTCTACTGTAACAAGGCTTAGATTTTCATAGGTTATGTGTGTTATAGTGGCAACATACTGTATACATTATAATAATAACAGAAACCTTTCCTTACTAATCTTTCAAATCTCCCAACCTTGTCCTCATTAATTCATCACTAACAAAACTGAAATCATGCACTGAAACCATACACCGAAATCATGTAAAATCACTCAAATAAAGTTAGTCTTAGCCTACTGTAAGCCTGCCTCTCTAGAGGACAGCAGTTTTGCCTTAATCTCTTAACACCTGCTGTTAGTTGCAGGTAGTTGGAGATTTGCTTCATCAGGTACTGGCAGAGCACATCCACTCCCAGGAAGATGGGAGGGGAAACTACGGCTATGTCCCAAAAGGCTCCCTATTCCCTTTATACTGCTCTTTGTCTACTCTGGTCAAATGTAGTGCACTATGTAGGGAATAGGGTGCCTTTTGTGGAGCAGTCTACAGTATCTGGTGGTGCTGTCGTGTTATTACGTGGACATAAGTCAAACAGGGGACATCGCGTTAAACACAGGAGATGAGGAAATGTCAAACTGTGCGGGAAGAACAGATTGAAGAAGAAGCTAGCAAACAAAGCGGGGTCTTGGTTTACAAGGTGGGTTGGATTACCGGGCTGGAGAGAGTCCAAACTGTTTATGCGCAAGGCTGAGAAGTAGAGTGGCATCATTCCCAAGGCACAGATATGTAAAGTTTAACATGGCCACCACGCAATATGATAGTTATCCCTTATCACAAATGAATCTGCTAGGCTGGAGTGATACAGTAGGCCCATCGTCCTTACATTCTCAGCGCAATTTAGTTGCCACCCAACCATGCACATCATTTGTTATTTCACCACATTCGTTTGGGTGGGTGTTTCTCTTCTTCCAATCAAGGAGACCAGAAAATAGGACCCATCTAGTCTGTGAAAGCTGTGAGTGATTACTAAAAACTAGAATTGGTTTACTGCCACCCTCTCTCTCAGTAGCTAGCTAAATGTTTCATACTGTATCTCTTTCGATGTTAAATCGAATAAGTCTCACGTCGTTGAGCACAACCAGGAAGACTAACGCTGGTCTATGGTGTAATTACTGTGTGCTGAGAGTAAATCAGAGAGTCAAATTCTACGGTCAATACCTGCCGTGCTAGAATACATTTCCCATCCACATCCCATGTTCGGGGCATTCATTTGAAAACAACATGGAACCCCAGACAGAAACTGAATGTAGGAGAGGTTATCCATCCATACCTCTAAACAAAAGGAAAGGGGAAAATAGGAGGAAATACACTACATTACCAAAAGTATGTGGACACCTGCTCGTCGAATATCTCATTCCAATTTCCTGGGAAGGCGTTCCACTAGATGTTGGACCATTGCTGCGCTGACTTGGTCCATTAATCCTCCTCCACAACACTTTACAGTTGGCACTATGCATTCGGGCAGGTTGCGTTCTCCTGGCATCCGACAAAACCCAGATTCGTCTGTTGGACTGCCAAACGGTGAAGCGTGATTCATCACTCTAGAGAACTCGTATCCATTGCTCTAGAGTCGGCGAGCTTTACACCACCCCAGTCAACGCTTGGCATTGCACATGGCGATCTTAGGCTTGTGTATGGCTGCTCGGCCATGGAAACCCATTTCATAAAGCTGCTGACAAACAATTATTGTGCTGACATTGCTTCTAGAGGCAGTTTGGAACTTGGTAGAGAGTGTTGCTACCGAGGACAGACAATTTTTTACGCGCTACGCACCTCAGCACTTGGCCGGTCTCGTTCTGTGAGCTTGTGTGGCCTACCACTTCGCAGTTCGACTTCTCTCTCTCTCTCTAGACGCATCTCTCTCTCCCCCTCCCTTCCTCCCTCCTGACTTCCCTCTCCCTCCCTCTCTTTCAACTTCCTACTCTCTCTCCCCCTCTCTCTCTCTCTCTCTCGACTTCCCTCTTTCTCTCTCTCTTTCCATCTCTCTCCACCTCTCTCCCTCCCTCTCTCTCTCTGTCCCTCTCGACTTCACTCTCTCTCGACTTCCCTCGCTCTCTCGACTTCCCTCGCTCTCTCGACTTCCCTCCCTCTCTCGACTTCCCTCCCTCTCTCGACTTCCCTCCCTCTCTCGACTTCCCTCCCTCTCTCGACTTCCCTCCCTCTCTCGACTTCCCTCCCTCTCTCGACTTCCCTCCCTCTCTCGACTTCCCTCCCTCTCTCGACTTCCCTCCCTCTCTCTCTCTGTCCCTCTCTCCCTCTCTGTCCCTCTCGACTTCACTCTCTCTCTCGACTTCCCTCGCTCTCTCTCTCTCTCTCTCTCTCACTGTCTCTTTCGCACCTTTCATTTTTCGAGTTCAAACAATCCTCCCTAACAGCCAGGTAGTCTGCAACACCCAGCCTTCTAAATTGGCAGTGCCAGACAAGTAAAGATTTAAAATTGAACTGCGCATCTCATTTTGGCCCCTCGGGGCAAACGATCTTTATTGAATGCTAGCAATTAGCATTCACCTGTTTAATTAATTCTGTAAGAAGTGTCTGTCTACTCTAGCTGGCAGCTATCAGAGACACAGGGGCTGGGGGGGGGGCTCCTTGGAGTCTTACTCTGACACCTCAAAGTTAACAATGCGGCAAAGAGAGAGCAATCCAAAGACTACTTGCGTAGAAGCGGAAAAAGGGGATTGTCTGGTATATGACAAAGACAAAACAGTGTGCGAACAAGCACGTTTTTCTAAGGTGTGATATGATGTCATCTGCCAGAAGTATGATAAATGACAAAACAGTGTGCTGACAAGAGGTTTTCCATCGAAAGATAGCGAGCGAAGGATTAACCATGTGAAAGAAGAAGAAGTGCCGAAGAGCATTACAGTCATTTGAATCGGAGGCAGAGCTGAAATGACATTGGGTTAAATGGAAATACTACTTTGATAAGGAGAAGTAATGATGGATGGTACTTGAACAATAGTAAAGTATCAGTTATTGGGGCAGCAGGTAGCGGCTAAGTGTGCTAGGCCAGTAACTGAAAGGTTGCTGGTTCGAGTCTCTGGCTAGAGAGTGTCTGATACATGACTAAACATTAAAATGTAAAGTTATCATTGTTTCGAAAAATGGGTAAAGAAAGTACATTTTTGTGAAGATGATTCAACACAGACAACAGATTGTAATTCTTTGAAATGTGGTATTTTTCATGTTATTAGTTTAACACCAATCAAAGAAAATGCCAGATGACAATGTCACCCATTTTAAGTCCTCTAAATAATTAAAGTGATTTGCTGTTTCTTATTCTTTGTCTTTGCGGTGCAGTTGAGTTGCACGTCACTGGCTGTAAACAACGTGCAATTAGAGGGTTTGAAAATGACAGGGGGACTTCAATACGAGGCTTGGGTACCCAGACAGTTTAATGAACAAGCTTTGGCAGTGATCTTTGAAATGGGAAGCATACTAATGGATTATTGAACTGAAACTTGGAGAAATCATTGACTTGAAAATAAAGGAGCCTCCTTTGACACTTCAAGTTTTTTTTAAGGACTGTTTAACAATGAACCCGGCAGCAACAGCCACCGCCGTGCCAGGGAGACACAGAGAGAGACTAGAGTATTGACCCAAAAAGTATTTACGCTTCTCTGAGATCCCTTAGACACTCTTCATCACCTTTGTATTCAATTAAAGGGAAAGAAGCAACGCTGCTTTTGATCAGAAACCCATTGAACAAAAAGAGATGCTAACAGGTCTGGGGTCCTGGGAGGTGGACAGGCAGCATAGCCAATTGAGTTAATATTCTGGTAACCACTTTAGCCTGTCATAAGAATGTATGATCAATCCAACATACATAGGTATACATGCATATAGAATACTGCCCTACATAGGTAAAACGCAGTAACTACATAGTTTTAGTTTCTGCAAAATCTGACTTCAAAGACTTTTTGTCTAGACAGACAGCAATTTCTTATACTTCATGATATTTTCTGATCAACTGGCTTGTTCTTGTGTCAGGAAGCTAAATACAACAATCAGATAATATACCTGGCAATTACAACAGATCAAAGATTTTTGACCAAATTCATAGTTACTGCATTTTGCCTTTGAAGGGAAGCATAGCTCATACGCAAACGTCTAACCATCTTTTTTAAAGCAACACATTTATTCTATCTCTCCTATATAGTGTGTGCTCAGACATTACCTAGAGGAAAGAGGCTTTGAGAGGGTTATTACTGGACATGACAGAGAGAGGAAATGGGCAATAAAGTCAATTACTGCAGAGCAGAATAACACCAGCCTGTATCTGGTCAAATGGAAGGATGCCGACTGACATCACAGCAGAGTTGACCAAGTTGTCATGTATTCACCTGTGTGTCAGGGTCATAATTCATACCCGCTTGTTAGCTGTCCTTCACCATGCCCACCGTGTTCCCTCTCCACCCAAGGCCTAGCCACTTTATACTTATAACTGACATGGCAGTGTGGTCAGAAATAGCCTCGGGGCTGGCTGGCTGCAGATGGTGCCTTATGCTTTCAGTTAGTGTCAATTTTCTTTATTAATCCATATTTAATTACAGGGTGAATTGGAGGTGACTATTAGCTGTCAATCAAACCAAACCCAGGGATGACAGGCAGTCGGGTTGGTCTGAGGGAGGGGGGAGAGATGGGTTCGACCATAGAGATCCTATTAAATGACAACCTGCGTTAGAATAGTATTTGTTTGCCTTTCAAATACTTTAGCTGTGCTTGATCGAGCTTGCCTGACAGAATGGAACCAATGGAATAGTCCCCGCCCATCTGACACTCCAGACAGGGCTCAATCAAATAAAGTTATTTCAAATACTATTTAAACCCATGTCTGCATGGTGTTCTTCAAGGAGGTGTGCCGTCTTAGGTGAACTAGGACACGTAAACCTTCATAGGAGGATATAAATATAATATCTTACTTAACGAATCTTCACTCTCTTACAGACGTTAGTGAGAGACTGCATTGTCAGAATGTTGAGGATTACACACAAACAGGACATTCGAACTTTGAGAGGAAAGGCAATCTTGACATGAACAGCGCTGTGACATCCTGGAGGCTTTGGCAACGGCATGAAGGATCCTGATTACGTGGAACGTGTCCATAAGCAGCGCCAAGATAATTACGCCGCATGTCTAAAAAAGTGCCAGTTTTCTGTCACGTTTAGAAGAGAGATTGGCTGATGGGAGAGAAAGTGGAGAGAGGGAGAGAGGGATAGAGAAACCTAAAGGCTTGCTATATGCAGTGATTGACTTCATTGCCTATTTCCTCTCTCATTCATGCCCAAAGTTGTTTTTCTCTGTAATGTCTGAGTACACACTATAGAAGAGAGCTATCTTAAATATGTCATGCTTTAAATGGGTTGATGGTTAGAAAGAACATGACCACTCATTTCTGGAACTGGGAGTCTTAGTAAACAACAAGCTTGTTAACTGAGAATGTGCAATTGTCTATAGTCCAACCAAAGAGCTACAAATTATGTTTGATTTTTAAAGTGGCAATCAGCAGTTGAAAAAAAATTACAAAGCGTCCTCCCCACCATTGTTTCGATAAAAAGGTGAGGGATAGGGCTGGAGAAATCTAACCTCTCTCAAATTCATAGACAGAGCTATGGATGCAAGGTTTGACCATCCATGATATCTAAATGATAGGTTTAACCATGTTTTGTTTACATGTACTTTGTTTACAAATATTGGAGAAAAACAAGCTTATATTTTGGTTTCTGATGAGGTACGAAAGTTTAACTAATGTTCATGAAGCATTTCTAAGTTATATTCTTAAATAATCAATGTGCTCATATAATTCATTTAGCCCAAAAATGGATGTAGCAACCGCAGATTGACACTTTAAGCATTCTAACATCCATAATGTTTCCCCCACATTTATTAAAACTAACACCAACACACAAGCTGTTCTCCCTGAAATTATTTCGGAACAAATTTGCATTTCCTGCTTTGCAGGACAATTCTCAGCAACGAAAAAGGATCAAATTAAGATCCGACATCTATATGCGACAATGAATGCATTCCGCATGAGGATAGTATGCATCTTTCACATATGTGGCAGCAGATTTAATATTCACTGACTAGACTAGATGCCTGAGTGCTTTCAGCTAGCTCCTAGCATAATGGCACACATTCTGAAGCTTTACCAAAATGCACTGCTCTAAGAATGCAATGTCCTCGCAAACACAAGCCTCCGAAATTGTGGTTTGATTATTCTGAGGTTATTTGTAACGGTTCCAGCTTCTAGCCTTTAAACGAGCTACTCTCCTCATCTTAAAACATCTCATTCTTCCTTCGCTTTTTTACAATCAATATTCTTGCTTCCTTTTTGACACCAGAAATATAAAATCTAAAGGTAGTTTATATGATGTGAATGGATAGATTATACTTTCTTTATTTCTCTATTCCATGCTTTATTTAGAGGGCAGCAAAAAAGAACATCAAATACACTTTTGTTGGTATTGATTGAAGACAAAACCATACAACTTCCCTTTAGCCTCAATAGTCCCAAAATAGGCAATAAACTCTGAAGTACTATCTTGACAAACGCAATATGCAACAATTTCAAATATTTTACTGAGTTAGAGTTGAAATAAATTCATTAGGCTCTATTCTATAGATTTCACATGACTGTGCAGGGCTGCAGCCATAGGTGGGCTTAGGAGGCCCACCCACTTGGCAGCCAGGCCCACCCACTGGGGAGCCAGGACCTGCAAATCAGAATGAGTTTTTTATAACACAAAAGGGCTTTATTACAGACAGAAATGCCCCTCAGCAGCACCCCCCCCCCCCCCCCCTCCCCCTCTTAGACGATCCTGCAGGGGAAAAGCTGTATGTGGAGGTCCTGGGCTGGCGTGGTTACACGTGCTGTGGTTGTGAGGCCGGTTGGACGTACTGCCAAATTCTCTAAAACGACTATGGAGGCAGTTTATGGTAGAGAAATTAAAAATAAATTCTCTAGCAACAGCTTTAGTGGACATTCCAGCAGTCAGCATGCCAATTGCACGCTCCCTCAAAACTTGAGACATCTGTGGCATTGTGTTGTGTCAAAACTGCACATTTTAAAGTGGCCTTTTATTGTCCCCAGCACAAGGTGCATCTTTGTAATGATTACGCTGTTAATCAGCTTCTTGATATGCCACACCTGTCAGATAGATGGATCACTAACAGGGATGTAAACCAATTTGTGCACAAAAGTTGAGAGAAATATGGAACCAACATTTTACATGTTGTGTTTATATTTTTGTACAGTGTCCATGTAAAAAAAAAAAATCCTGATCTTTCGAATATCTCTCAGATTTAGGAGAGACACTTTAGAACAAACGTACTTTTGATGTGTTTTGGGACTATCTGTTGTTCCGTGTAGTGAACCTGTTATTCATGTATTTGTATGGGCTAATAGCAGTAAGGCCAAATGTTTCTTTCATTAAATAATTGTTTTCAAAAAATTATACTCCAAGGGGTCTTAATATTCAAAATCAAATAGCTAAACGATCCTTGGTATGACTAAAACAATTCCTTACAGCTTTGTAGAACGCCCCCCATTAAAATACTCCATCTATGCCTGTTTGAGCATGCCTGGCTTAATTAACCAATAGAAAAGTAAAAAAAATGCAAACCCCGCCCAGACTCAAGCAAACGCTCAACGTATTTGATAATAATTTTCAAGAATCCAGGTCTGATAGCCCAGCAGGCAAATCTCTCACAGTTTGTTAGCTGCAAGGTTTAACACTGTAGGACAGGCATGTTCATGTTCTATCACATCTAAGGGAAGTGAGTCGTATGTGGTTTGATGGGTAAAGGCAAGTACATACTCTTGTTCATGTACTGCACTCTACAGTGTTTTCTTATCGGTCAGTCAGAGGAAACATGTTTTTCTACGGCATATAATGTAAAACCACGCAAGAGGTTGATTCTAGGTTTTCTACACTGTGTTCTCATGAGTCAGGGAAGCCATGTACTCCTATAGAATATCATGTAAACCGACCTCAGCAGAGATAGCATAGGTTTCCAATAGGGATTCACTCTCCAGTCAAACATCCACGGGTTAGGAAAGTGTACGTTCTAGCTAGCAGATTATTGACTGAAATACTGTAATGAGTGGAATCCATGATATCATAATACTTACATGATGATGAAGAGGAAGAGGATGAAGGTGATGATGACGATGATGATGATGATGATGCTGCTGATGATAAAGATGATGACAACTATACTGATGAAGATGAAGAAGAGAAGAACAAGTATGATATTCATATTCATAAAATCGAGGAGAGCGCGTCCTAAATTTGGCAAACGCCGCAACCGCTACCTCCCTTTCTAATTGCCACCATCATCACCAATGTTATCATCTTAGCATACTCTAAAAGTGCCTCAGGATGCCCACTGAATAATTTACATCATAGGCATCCTTCATATACAATACACTAGACTAGAGTCCAGCATGTATCATCAATCATAAACGATGAACTGGTACCCAGGGATGTAACGGATCCATATGAATGTACTCTTCCTCCCTGGTTCGTATAGAATAAAGTCTATTATTTGAGAAATTACGTGGTTTTCAAGATCTATCACGTTATATGAGCGTGAGAAATGCTTTTCGCAGCTGCAAATAAGACAATCTACCCAGTATGTGCAAATAAACAGTGAACAAATGGTTAAAAAGAAGAAATTGCCCAGGCCATACACTGACTACATAAGTCTGTCATCTCGACACTCCTTAAATCAAGACCTACACTCGATACCTAACATAACTCAACACAGTCCTTACTTTAAAAAAGCAACTGCATATAAAGCATGCAGAGTCAGGTTATACAACTCAATGTCTACAGGCATCAAACACGTCAGTCGCACAGTCTGTCAACCCCAGAGGTGTGTGTGTGTTTGCATCTTCTGTATATGTCTACACACAGTATGTGTGTGAGGAAGAGAAAGCAATGTTTCCTGCAGCTGGAGGAGCTGAACTGTGTGCCGGCGCCCCCCTCCCCCAGCTGGGTGTAACTGCAGCCAGGGAGCCAGAGATGTGGTATGCCCAGGCAGGGAGGCCCGGGGGGGAGGGGTGATACTCGCTGGAGGTGCAGGTGGAGGTGTTGTGAGCTCTAATAATGCAGAGCAGCATAGCCGACGGCGTGTGTGTGTGTGTGTGTGTGTGTGTGTGTGTGTGTGTGTGTGTGTGTGTGTGTGTGTGTGTTGCGAGGGAGGAATGGTATGCGTGGGCAGCGTGACGATTGCACAATACAGTACATCAATACAGTACATCAATACAGTCCCGGCAGCATAGGTGCTAGTCCTTTCTGTTGAGAGTGAGAGGATATACAGAAGATCATCTGAACCAATGCCAAGGAGGCTGGATAGCTATGCAGTTTTCCATGTCTACTTAGACGTGAATATCTTTGTCTCACTGTCTTGTCTCAGTAGGTGGTGGTTACCATCAGAAACAAAGAAAATATTGGCAGTTTTTCCGCCACCAGTTTATCAGTGTCAATGATTGAATCCATGCTCCATGCCTCTAAATGAATCCGAGGCGATCACAGTATTCCACAGGAAAAGTCTCAAAGTCACAAATGGGATGTATAAAAGGGAATAAACAAAGCATTAAATAGAATAATAAGAAGTCATATTATCATTAGAAGTGTTATCAGACTGTGAAAGCATCAGGGTCTAATTGGCCATGGGAAACCCCACATCTTTGTGAGTGTGTGTGGTGTGGTGTGGTGTGGTGTGGTGTGGTGTGGTGTGGTGTGGTGTGTGTGTGTGCTTTGAGCAGATCTAGTACTCAGTATTATTGTAGCACTAACAATCTATAATGAAACCATGAGAGTTGTGGAAGCTGGAAACAGTAGAGAATTATTAGATCCTTCCCAATGCCTTTAGATGAAGGTGTTGCTAAGCAAAAATGGGGAAGGTTAAAATAATTCAAATTTAGAAGCCGTGGTTGCTTATGCAACTTTAAAATGGCAGTGGATCCATTACATTATGTAATTTTAAAAAGCAGTGGATCCATTACATGATGTAATTTTAAAAAGCAGTGGATCCATTACATTATGTAATTTTAAAAAGCAGTGGATCCATTACATTATGTAATTTTAAAAAGCAGTGGATCCATTACATTATGTAATTTAAAAAAGCAGTGGATCCATTACATTATGTAATTTTAAAAAGCAGTGGATCCATTACATTATGTAATTTTAAAAAGTAGTGGATCCATTACATTGTGTAATTTTAAAAAGCAATGGATCCATTACATTATGTAATTTTAAAAAGTAGTGGATCCATTACATTATGTAATTTTAAAAAGCAGTGGATCCATTACATTATGCAACTTTAAAATGGCAGTGGATCCATTACATTATGTAACTTTACAAGCAGTGGATCCATTACATTCTGTAATTTTAAAAAGCAGTGGATCCATTATATTCTGGAGATGTAACAGAACTGGAGGGAGTGTCTTGCTTCTTTCCTAAAATGTTTGATGTATATTTCAATAACCCAGAAATTGCACAGAGTATCAAGGCTGTGCATGGATTCAATGTGGACAGGCGGGTGGGTAGTGGGTGAGTAGGCCTGGGGGACCAGAAGAAATATATCGGGAGGTAAATGATGTGGCTGCAGACTGGAGATGCTACATAGTGTAGCAGTCAGCTGGCAGAGGAGGGGCAGAGGAGAGGAGGGTGGCAGAGGAGGGGCAGAGGAGAGGAGAGTGGCAGAGGAGGGTCAGAGGAGAGGAGGGTGGCAGAGGAGGGGCAGAGGAGAGGAGAGTGGCAGAGGAGGGGCAGAGGAGAGGAGAGTGGCAGAGGAGGGGCAGAGGAGAGGAGAGTGGCAGAGGAGGGGCAGAGGAGAGGAGGGTGGCAGAGGAGGGGCAGAGGAGAGGAGAGTGGCAGAGGAGGGGCAGAGGAGAGGAGGGTGGCAGAGGAGGGGCAGAGGAGAGGAGGGTGGCAGAGGAGGGGCAGAGGAGAGGAGAGTGGCAGAGGAGGGGCAGAGGGGAGGAGGGTGGCAGAGGAGGGGCAGAGGAGAGGAGGGTGGCAGAGGAGGGGCAGAGGAGAGGAGAGTGGCA
The DNA here is from genome assembly GCF_901001165.1 of Salmo trutta. Lineage (NCBI taxonomy): Eukaryota > Metazoa > Chordata > Actinopteri > Salmoniformes > Salmonidae > Salmo > Salmo trutta. Next base: position 19,047,902 of record NC_042992.1, read on the forward strand.
GAGGAGGGGCAGAGGAGAGGAGGGTGGCAGAGGAGGGGCAGAGGAGAGGAGGGTGGCAGAGGAGGGGCAGAGGAGAGGAGAGTGGCAGAGGAGGGGCAGAGGAGAGGAGAGTGGCAGAGGAGGGGCAGAGGAGAGGAGAGTGGCAGAGGAGGGGCAGAGGAGAGGAGGGTGGCAGAGGAGGGGCAGAGGAGAGGAGAGTGGCAGAGGAGGGGCAGAGGAGAGGAGGGTGGCAGAGGAGGGGCAGAGGAGAGGAGGGTGGCAGAGGAGGGGCAGAGGAGAGGAGAGTGGCAGAGGAGGGGCAGAGGGGAGGAGGGTGGCAGAGGAGGGGCAGAGGAGAGGAGGGTGGCAGAGGAGGGGCAGAGGAGAGGAGAGTGGCAGAGGAGAGGCAGAGGAGAGGAGGGTGGCAGAGGAGGGGCAGAGGAGAGGAGGGTGGCAGAGGAGGGGCAGAGGAGAGGAGGGGCAGAGGAGAGGAGGGTGGCAGAGGAGGAGCAGAGGAGGGTGGCAGAGGAGGGGCAGAGGAGAGGAGGGTGGCAGAGGAGGGGCAGAGGAAAGGAGGGTGGCAGAGGAGGGGCAGAGGAGAGGAGGGTGGCAGAGGAGGAGCAGAGGAGAGGAGGGTGGCAGAGGAGGGTCAGAGGAGAGGAGGGTGGCAGAGGAGGGGCAGAGGAAAGGAGGGTGGCAGAGGAGGGGCAGAGGACAGGAGGGTGGCAGAGGAGGGGCAGAGGAGAGGAGGGTGGCAGAGGAGGGGCAGAGGAAAGGAGGGTGGCAGAGGAGGGGCAGAGGAGAGGAGGCAGAGGTGGGGCAGAGGGTGGCAGAAGAGGGGTAAAGGAGAGGAGGTGGCAGAGGAGGGGTAGAGGAGAGGAGGGTGGCAGAGGAGAGGAAGTGGCCGAGGGGCAGAGGAGAGGAATTGGCAGAGGAAGGGCAGAGGGGATGAGAATGGCAGAGGAGAGGCAGACGAGAGGAGGGTGGCAGAGGAGGGGCAGAGGAGAGGAGGTGGCAGAGGAGGGGCAGAAGAGAGGAGGGTGACAGAGGAGGGGCAGAGGAGAGGAGGGTGGCAGAGGAGGGGCAGAGGAAAGGAGGGTGGCAGAGGAGGGGCAGAGGAGAGGAGGCAGAGGTGGGGCAGAGGGTGGCAGAGGAAGGGTAGAGGAGAGGAGGTGGCAGAGGAGGGGCAGAGGAGAGGAGGGTGGCAGAGGAGGGGCAGAGGAGAGGAGGGTGACAGAGGTGGGGCAGAGGGTGGCAGAGGAGGGGCAGAGGAGAGGAGGGTGGCAGAGGAGGGGCAGAGGAGAGGAAGTGGCAGAGGAGGGGCAGACGAGAGGAGGTGGCAGAGGAGGGGCAGAGGAGAGGAGGGTGGCAGAGGAGGGGCAGAGGAGAGAGGGGTGGCATAGGAGGGGTAGAGGAGAGGAGGTAGCAGAGGAGGGGCAGATGAGAGGATGGTGGCAGAGGAGGGGCAGAGGAGAGGAGGGTGACAGAGGAGGGGCAGAGGAGAGGAGGGTGGCAGAGGAGTGGCAGAGGAGAGGAGGGTGGCAGAGGAGGGGCAGAGGAGAGGAGGGTGGCAGAGGAGGGGCAGAGGAAAGGAGGGTGGCAGAGGAGGGGTAGAGGAGAGGAGGCAGAGGGTGGCAGAGGAGGGGTAGAGGAGAGGAGGTGGCAGAGGAGAGGAAGTGGCCGAGGGGCAGAGGAGAGGAAGTGGCAGAGGAAGGGCAGAGGGGATGGGAGTGGCAGAGGAGGGGCAGACGAGAGGAGGGTGGCAAAGGAGGGGCAGAGGAGAGGACGTGGCAGAGGAGGGGCAGAGGAGAGGAGGGTGACAGAGGTGGGGCAGAGGGTGGCAGAGGGGAGGAGGTGGCAGAGGAGGGGTAGAGGAGAGGAGGGTGGCAGAGGAGAAGAAGTGGCTCAGGAGGGGCAGAGGGGAGGAGGTGCCAGAGGAGGGGCAGAGGGGAGGAGAGTGACAGAGGAGGGGCAAAGAAGGTGGCAGAGGAGGGGCAGAGGAGAGGAGGTGGCAGAGGAGGGGCAGAGGAGAGGAGGGTGGCAGAGGAGGGGCAGAGGAGAGGAAGTGGCAGAGGAGGGGCAGAGGAGAGGAGGGTGGCAGAGGAGGGGTAGAGGAGAGGAGGGTGGCCGAGGAGAGGAGGGTGGCAGAGGAGGGGTAGAGGAGACGAGGGGGCAGAGGAGGGGTAGAGGAGAGGAGGGTGGCAGAGGCGGGACAGAGGAGAGGAGGTGGCAGAGGAGGGGCAGAGGAGAGGAGGGTGGCAGAGGAGAGGAGGGTGGCAGAGGAGAGGAGGGTGGCAGAGGAGAGGAGGGTGGCAGAGGTGGGGCAGAGGAGAGGAGGTGGCATAGGTGGGGCAGAGGAGAGGAGGGTGGCAGGGGAGGGGCAGAGGAGAGAGGGTGGGAGGGGGGTGGCAGAGGAGGGGCAGATGAGAGGAGGGTGGCAGAGGAGGGGCAGAGGAGAGGAGGGTGGCAGAGGAGGGGCAGGGCAGAGGAGGTGGCAGAGGAGGGGTAGAGGAGAGGAGGGTGGCAGAGGAGGGGCAGAGGAGAGGAGGGTGGCAGAGGAGGGGCAGAGGAGAGGAGGGTGGCAGAGGAGGGGCAGAGGAGAGAGGGTGGGAGGGGGTGGCAGAGGAGGGGCAGATGAGAGGAGGGTGGCAGAGGAGGGGCAGAGGAGAGGATGGTGGCAGAGGAGGGGCAGATGAGAGGAGGGTGGCAGAGGGTGGCAGAGGAGAGGAGGGTGGCAGAGGAGGGGCAGAGGAGAGGAGGGTGGCAGAGGAGGGGCAGAGGAGAGGGGCAGAGGAGAGGAGGGTGGCAGAGGAGAGGAGGGTGGCAGAGGAGAGGGGCAGAGGAGAGGAGGGTGGCAGAGGTGGGGCAGAGTGTGGCAGAGGAGGGGGAGAGGAGGGTGGCAGAGGAGGAGCAGAGGAGAGGAGGTGGCAGAAGAGGGGCAGAGGGGAGAAGAGTGGCAGAGGAGGGGCAGACGAGAGGAGGGTGGCAGAGGAGAGGACTGGAGGGTAGAGGATGGGTAGAGGGGTAGGAGGTTCTGTCTAAAGACTGGAGGGCTACACAGTTAGTTAGTCAGCTGACAGAGGAGAAGTAGGATGGTCCATCATGGGGGTAAAGCGGGGAAGGCAAGACATTTGACCGCAAATATGATTGATGTTGTGTTTGTGTGTGAGTTGTGTTTGTTCTTCCTTAGCCTTGGACGAGGGTTTGGGGTGGGCTAGTCTACTTGGCATAGTCGTGGATTCTTGGAAATGCTAGATGTTTGTGCTTCCTTTATGTCAAGTTTCATGACACAGATGATAATACAGTTACAGTTCTTAAAAGATGACTTGAAACATTCACCTACTGTGTGTAATAAACATGCAGATGATGTTTTAACCATGTGTGCCTTTCTGTAGATGCTTTGATGCCATACATGAACAATATGTCTGTCTGGCCTCAGGGGCAGTCCACTTGGCCTATACAGTGTGTGGTTTTGATTAGATCTGGTTTGATGTGGACTGATGAGGTCCTTAGAGAACAGCAGGTCTATAACTGTGTGTGTTTTTGATTAGATCTGGTTTGATGTGGACTGATGAGGTCCTTAGAGAACAGCAGGTCTATAACTGTGTGTGTTTTTGATTAGATCTGGTTTGATGTGGACTGATGAGGTCCTTAGAGAACAGCAGGTCTATAACTGTGTGTGTTTTTGATTAGATCTGGTTTGATGTGGACTGATGAAGTCCTTAGAAAACAGCAGGTCTAACAGTAGGGTAAAGCTCTTTAATGAAATAAAATACAAATTCAAACACCCAGAGAGATCAGAGCAAAGAAGAAGAATATAAGGAGAAGAGAAGAGCCTTACCTTCATAATATAATTTAAAGCCGTGAGCGCTCACAGCGAAGTCACTGGTAAGACGCAGGGAGAAGACGGACCCCGTGCTCGTGACTGGTGGTGGCATTGAGAAGCCTGTTAACCTATGGCGAGAGAGGAGATGACAAACAAATCAGAATGATCTGAAAATCATACATTGCACCAAATCAGAATGATTTGGAGATGCCATTAACCAATAGCACGCAGACACCAGTCAGAATAACCAATAAGATACTATTAATCAATAACATACACCAATCAGAATGACCTGGAGATCGACATAAAACGCCAGTACTACCCTGACAGGTCTCACCAACCAGTCAGCCTAATGTTGTGTCATTCAGCTAAAGCAGCTTTATGGAGTTACAGTACATTAAACACTGGAGCCAGCAGCAGAGTACTGAGTGGTGGAGTTACATTAAACACTGGAGCCAGCAGCAGAGCACTGAGTGGTGGAGTTACAATTAACACTGGAGCCAGCAGCACAGTACTGAGTGGTGGAGTTAGATTAAACACTGGAGCCAGCAGCAGAGCACTGAGTGGTGGAGTTACAATTAACACTTGGAGCCAGTAGCAGAGTACTGAGTGGTGGAGTTACATTAAACACTGGAGCCAGCAGCACAGTACTGCGAGGTGAATGGATAACCTTTAAATGTGTAGGGAGAAGAGATCGATTCTACGGCCCCATTTCAAAGTAAAGATCATTATAACATTTCAAATGTACATGGGCTCAGGCTTATTTATGGGCTACACTAGCTCTGCTTGGAAGGCTATTAACATTTCACTAAAGTGATTTCTCCTCCAAAAAGCCATACTGTGAAGAGAGGTGAGAGAAATATACACATCAATAGAGGCCAGAATTAGACATAAAAAGTGCTGAATATTTAAACACTCTGAAAATGACAGTGTAGAGATGTGTGCTTCAAACCACGTCGGTCGGAGCCATGTTACATAATTCCTATTGGTTATGCTAATAGACATGTAAGTGAAATATTTATAAAAACTTTTGCATAACCACCCCAGGAGATCACAGAGTATCCCTGTAGTATGATTAACCTTTCAACTTGTCATCGGCTTCAAAGAACTTGAGAGAGAATAGAATAAAGTGAATACCTTCCCTTCCACATGGCTTTAACAAATCATCTCTCTTAGGGTTTCTCTCCACCCTCCATTGGCCCACAATGGGATAACCAAGGACATACAGTATTTTCAATCTAATGCATACAGATAGATGTAGGATCTTAATTTGAGCCAGATTGCTACAGCTGGAAAATAATCCTGGAGCAAGAGGAAATGTAGATTATTATGTGGATAATAATTAATGGACATTTTTTGTAGGGGTTGATACGTTTTTAGGGAAAATCTAGTCTGACATTTTAAATAGGAAATGACAAACTTTAGCAACCTTTTTAAACCTTGACTACACTACAAGTTTTTATTTCCTGCCGTGCAGGAAAATTCTCAGCAACAAAAGAGTGATCAAATTAAAATCCTACATCTGTATGAACATACATATTTCAGAGATGTTATTTGCCAATCTCTTTGATCGTCTGATGGCCACAGGGTCATTACAAATACATGTTCCACTTTTACGTGTACTGTATTTGATAGTAGAATCTCAATAAGACTATCAAGCAAGAAGCAGAACGACAATGTATTGTGAGTGAAGTGACAAGCTTTCCTCTATAATTGGACAAAAACACCAATTACAAGTGAGTTGTGAAGGTGGACAAAAAAAACACCTGGATGTCTTCTTTCCCCATCTTCCTCTCTTTTCTACTCATCCAATCTTTTTTCCACCCTTTTCCTCCCTTTTCTACTCTGCTCCTTCTCATCTCCTCACACTTCTCCTTTTTTTCATGAACTCCATTTTCATGGTCCTCCTTACACACACCCCTCTCCCCTAGCGGTGGCCTCCCCTGCTGGTGCTTTCAGTGCATTTCACATCAGCTATCTGGCTTTGATCGCATTCCAGTTCCACTACATTGCAGAAGGGCATCAGATAGCTACAGTGCCTTCAGAAAGTATTCATACCCCTTGACTTATTCTACATTTTGTTGTGTTATAGCCTGAATTCAAAATGTGTTAAATATGGTTCTCTCACCCAACTACACACAATACCCCATAATGACAAACTGAAAACATGTTTTTAGAAGAAATGACTTCAAATGTATTGAAAATGATACACAGAAATATCTAATTTACATAAGTATTCACACCCCTGAGTCAATACATGTTAGATTCACCTTTGGCAGTGATTACGGTTGTGAGTCTTTCTGGGTAAGTCTCTAAGAGCTTTGCACACCTGGATTGTGCAATATTTGCACATTATTATTGAAAAATTCTTCATAATCTGTCAAGTTGGTTGTTGATCATTGCTCGACAGCCATTTTCAAGTCTTGCCATAGATTATCAAGCAGATTTAGGTTGACTTGGTAAGCAACTCCAGTGTATATTTGGCCTTGTGTTTAAGGTTATTGTCCTGCTGAAAGCTGAATTTGTCTCCCAGTGTCTGTTGGAAAGCAGACTAAAACAGGTTTTTCTCTATGATTTTGCCTGTGCTGAGCTCTATTTAATTAATTTTTATCATAAAAAAACTCCCTAGTCTTTGCCAATGACAAGCATACCCATAACATGATGCAGCCACCACCATGCTTGAAAATATGAAGAGTGGTACTCAGTGATGTGATGTGTTGGATTTGCCCCAAACATAACGCTTTGTATTCAGGACATAAAGTTCACTTCTTTGCCACATTTTTTGCAGTTTTACTTTAGTGTCTTATTGCAAACAGGATGCATATTTTGGAATGTTTGTATTTTCACTCTGGCATTTAGGTTAGTATTGTGGATGTTGTGGATGTTAATGTTGTTGATCCATCCTCAGTGTTGTCCTATCACAGGCATTAAACTCTGTAACAATTGGCCTCATCGTGAAATCCCTGAGCAGTTTCCTTCCTCTCCGGAAACTGAGTTAGGAAGAACACCTGTATCTTTGTTGTGACTGGGTGTATTGATATTAAATGTGTGCTTTTTTTATTTTATCTTTTAATCTACCAATAGGTGCCCTTCTTTGCAAGGCATTGGAAAACTTCCCTGGTCTTCGTGGTTGAATCTGTGTTTGAAATTCACTGCTAGACTGGGGGACCTTACATATAATTGTATGTGTGGGGTACAAAGATGAGGTAGTCGTTCAAAAATCATGTTACACTATTATTGCACACAGAGTCCCATGTAACTTATATGTGACTTGTTAAGCAAGTTTTTATTCCTGAATTTATTTAGTATTCAAACAGTTTTCATTTCAGCTTTTTTAAATAATTTGTAAAAAACAAAACAAAAACAAAAAAACTCCACTTCGACGTTATGGGGTACTATTTTGTGTGTAGGCCAGTGACACAACATCAAAATGTAATCCATCTTAAATCCAGGCTGTAACACAACAAAATATGGACAATGTCAAGGGGTGTAAATACTTTCTGAAAGCACTGTATATCATATGATGTAGTTAGCTGGTGTCTTAAATACCTGTCCAGGAGCTGTGAGATCCGGGATTTATTTGAAATGTATTCAGCCTGAAACACAGCCTTTGACTAGGTTCACCTCTTCAATATGTGACTCATTTCAGGAAACGAGCCGTATGTCACATGTCACTACTTCACAGGAGCAGTATTTGAACGTGAACATACATTTTTTGTGTTTTTGTTAGAAATGCCATCACGAACATGTGAACTTTCATGTGCTTTAATAACAAACTTGCATTCCATCCATAAATACAAATAAAATTGTTACAATTACGAGCCTAGTTGGTTTAGCCATGGAAAAAGCCAGGAACCTTCCCACTTGCCATGCTTGGCTGAAATAATGTATGGGAGATGAGTTTGGATTGGTCTGCCATGAAGTACGTTTCTGTCTATAACGTGAGCTGTTCAGTATGTGTTGACAGTCCTTTCTACTGCACCGTTTTCGAAAGATATAACATTAGCCAAAAGTTTTGCTAATTTTCTCAACAACATTGATGCCCAGAATTTAGCCGGGGCTATCGACAGATCAGTAGGAAAAACTGATGGGCTACTTTCTGCACACGCGACGGTCAGTGTTAACCGGAGTGACTTGACACAAAGCTGGCCACACAAGAGCTACAAACAAAATGGAGTTAAATGGTTCCAGTCTGCCGTGAAGCGTTCATCCATGTATGCGGGTAAGTGTCTTACTACATTTTCCATATAGAAGTTTCTAATTTTGTCAGAGCGTCATTTTTATTGCAAGTTAAAGCTTACTGTTAGTTAGCTAGCAAATTTTAGCTTGCTAGTTATAGCCTAATGTTAGCTAGTTAACATTGAACCTAGTTTGAACCATGTCTAAACAAAAGATTCCACTTCGGCCGGATTATTACATGACGCATCAAATTAGCAGGTGTGTCTGGGGATGACTTCGGCCATCGATTGTATTTCATGAACATGTGTACATGTCTAGGCAATAGTGACACATCCACTTAGCTAGACATGGGTGAGGGGTGGTAATAGCATTTCCTTCACATGACCCATGAATTTAGACAAGTGTGTCGGGTATAGTTAGGTAACGCATTTTTGTACATCGTGCTGTAATGTACAATTAACCTTATTTTAGCGCCTCCCCAAAAAATACTTACAGGTCAACTGTAGTATGAATACCATTATGAAGCACAATTTCTCACCTTTCCAGCAAAATAAATGAGGAGACCTTCATGCTGCCCGTCTCTGCATGATTGAAGAAGGCAATGAGCCCCGTTGTGTTCTTTTTAAAAATTGCGGGGGGGGAAACGAAACCTACTGCGTGATATCTTTATATTTCTTATTCTTATCCGTATTCTTTTAAACTGCATTGTTGGTTAGGGGCCAGTAAGTCAGCATTTCACTGTAAGGTCTACACCTGGTGTATTCGGCGCATGTGACTAAAACAATTTGATTTGATTTGATAGGGAAAGGGGGGGATAAGCCGTGTGTGGAAACTGTTTTTTCACCCGATCTGTCCAACTTATCACCTCTAAAATGTAAATAAAACACTATAAATAGTTTATATAATGTGTCATTACATACCTATTTGAAGGCTTGTGTTGAATTTGAGTCGGGTTTTTAGGGCGGCACTAAAGTTATCTACAGAAGTAAACAGCGTCTATCGCGGCTTTTGAGAGTCATGATAGCTTGCGGTGATGATGCAAAAAATGTATGCATTCAGTTCTACAATTGACCTGTCCCTGTCCTTTCTTGTTTTTAATCTGTGAGAGAAGCGCTACACCTGGTGGAGAGAGGCTATACGACACAGGAGTTGCATTATGCGTGCTGTATGTTACGTCATGACACATCACAATTTAACGTACAGCGTCAGAGGGGTCTGTTTTTTCAACTTTTCTCCAATACTATCAGGCTTTTTCCCATGTCAATCAACGCTTGAATAGAAACGTAGTTTCATTTCCCAGATTTTGATGCCAGCACAGTCGCTACAGTCTCATTAGTTTTCATTGCAGCCTCATTTGAATGCTGTGGTTGCGCAAATGTGTACGGAATGGGGTTAGTCAACAGTAAGCGTCATCTAACAACAATAAAATATTTAAAACATATTTTTATCTGGACACTTTTTGTTTTTGATATTGCTACTATGCAAGTAAAATCACTGTACCGTTTACACCATCTGTATCCTGATCATGTCACAAATAAACTTTTTGGGATATAGCGTGTGTTTACCACATGACCTCACACATGTGAATCCTTAAAGAGATGGATGGGACTAAGGCTTAAGAGGGTGTGAATGATGCTGAATGGGTGTAGACAAAGAAAAGCTCTCCAGTAGGTGTACCAAAATATTCAAGGGACATTTTCTCAAAAGTGGGGTTACAAGTTTATCAACCTTCAAAGCGGAATTACTTTCCCATTGTTCCTCAACTGCAGTGAAGGATATACCATTTTCTAACTCTGAGTCTCTACTTGTATCCAATGTAAAAAAACACCATTTCAAATTGTGTTACATAAGACCGAATCGAGGCGGTCGGTCACATATGGACATTTACAACGTACAGCATTTATTAACACCCATTACAACAATTCAAATTGACCTCAGTCAAGCTGAACAGGTCAATGACCATTATGCCAATTACAATAACTACTAGAAACAAGCTTGCTGTATTATGTGGACCAAAGCAGAGTCCTTAGCAGGACTAATCATTGTTGTTTTGGGTTTATACAGTATAGTTTATTGGTACACTGAGTTGGTACACTGAGTTCCAGGGACTGTTTGTGGATTACATCTGCTTGGGAGGACACACACACACAGCTTCCTTCAATGAGAGTCTGCATGCGTATCCCCTTGGGGTCATGGAGGCCTTTCTTAACTGCTGTGCAAGTTGGAACGAATACATCTCCCCTCTGTGCCTTCAGCGCCCAACAGCCAGAACCATACTGTTCATATTGCTCTACAAGTCCATGCTGTCTCTTCCTAGTGGAACTAGGTTCAAATTGGTTAGACAGGGGGCCTTGGCAGGGTACATGAGGCCTCCTCTCCCCCCGTCTTATTAACCCCAGTTACCCATAAGCTCAAGCTGTATGCTTTTATATTTAAAAGCCACCTTGCTGACACATCATAGTAACAGCTTTCTCAAGATTTAAAACCAAAGGTTATATTTAAAATGCTTAATTAAGGACCCACCCCTTTTTTTTAAATTTTGCCTAAAATGACATACCCGAATCTAACTGTCTGTAGCTCAGGATCTGAAGCAAGGATATGCATATTCTATTTGAAAGGAAACCCTTGAATGTTGTGGAAATGTGAAATTAATGTAGGAGAATATAACACATATCTGGTAAAAGATAACACAAAGAAAAAACATTTTGTACCATCATCTTTGAAATGCAAGAGAAAGGCCATAATGTATTATACCATCCCAGGCACAATTTAGATGTTGGCTACTGGATGGCAGCAGTGTATGTGCAAAGTTTTAGACTGCTCCAATGAACCATTGCATTTAAGTTCAAAATGTTGTATCAAGACTGCCCAAATGTGCCTAATTTGTTTATTAATACATTTTCAAGTTCATAACTGTGCACTCTACTTACAATCTCATGCTAATCACATTAGCTCAACTGTCCCACAGGGGACCCACCGATCCTGTAGAGGTTTTAAAAGGAGCAGAAGCAAGGACACTGCAGTCCACTTTTGATTACTGAACCACCTTTGACCATAAATCTGCAAGGGGAGAAGCTGCAAAAGGAAAAAACTGTTTTGGTTCCTATTTTGGGTGGTTTCCAAAAGTAGGCCTCAGAATATTTCCGATTATAATTAACAAGATCTCCTTTTAACAGAATGAGAACACTTTGATCCCTCATTCTGTGAACATGAAACGTTAAAACACAAAAGAACCATTACACTCATACTTCTAATGTTGTATTATTCACCATTTGCATACCCCGCCCTTTAGTCTGGTAATTATATTCGACAAATGCGCTCACTCACTCACTGACACATACCCCTATTTAGGGCAGAACTGGTTGTAGCTAGATATGATTGAGTCACGTCGGGGACAATTTTAGCATTTTAGCTAACACTAAACCTTACCCTTTTCCTCACTTTAACCTAATTCTCCTGACCTGCCACGTTAATTTTCCTAACCTGCTGCGTAAGTTCTCCTAACCTGCTTCGAAAAGTAACTTCTGCTAGTCCAGACCTGCCCTGGGAGCAGTGTCAATAGCCACTAATGCGATACAGCTGTATTTTCATGGTAACCATTTTTCCCTACCGCCGCTCAGCCCTTAAATAAAAGTAGCTTTCTGTGGAGGGACAAATAAAAACACTCCATGTCACACCAACAGTGTTTGGCATGCTGGCTGCTACTACTCGCCATTGAAGGTCTTCTCCCCATACCATTTTGTGAGGAATGCTCACATTCTCCTCAACACTCTGGATAGAGAAACAGAGAGTGGTAGGGCTGTCACTAGTGCTTAAGGTTTCCAGAGGGAAGCAAGACTGGGAGATCAGCGAGACTGTTCAGATCACCACTCTTCTCTGCAGGCATCTTATTCAGGCTGATTGTCAGAGACAGAACCCTAAGCCGGCTGCAGACGGGCTGAAATTACATCACCCACTGAATGAGTAGAGATTCATCTTTTTAAAAGTGCTTTCCCCTTTACTAGCAATACATCAGAGTGCAACGTGTAGTCATACCACTTGATTTCCCCCAATAAAGGCCCCTACGCTTTCTGAGATAATGTGATTCAGGAAGGCAGGAGTCTTCTCTCAGCTCCTCCGTTCTTTGGTAGTAAACACACAGCGATGCATCTGGAGATAGTGTACAACTCAATGATGTGAGTTTCTGACAGATCACTTTAATAAAAGATCCAAAAGTGGGTTCCTGAGCTGAGTTGTTTGTAGGCGATTATCAGGTTGAATGGAGAGAGCACGCAAAGACAGATACCATGGTCTTGTTCTGTATCGCAACATTTTTCATAATGCTTTTCGCCTAGACCTAATACTCTGGACCTGCCAATTTCCCCTCCACATGTTTCACAGCTAGGCTGTGTCCATCACATTAACAACAGAGCAGAAGTCCACGCTAATGAGACAAAAAGCATCCCTTAATAGCCGCCTATTGATTCAACATTATTATGCGTGGGGGAAAACACTCTTGATTCCATTCCATTGAGGCAAAACAAAGTGTGTTGACTATCTACCAGCCCAAAACTGTTTCTTTCAGACCAATTTGTTTTGTGAGAGTGACTTCTGATCTCACAGCTCTGAAACATGCATCATTAGTAAATTGGCCCCTAAAAGTCGCTAAAGAAAGAGGAGGCCAATAGCTCCACAGGAAAGGAATTAACCTACATTGTTGCGAGTAAAGTAAACATCTCTATTAGGCGCACCACACTATGATATAGTGACATGTTTAAAAATGATATTTAATGACAAAACATGTTTATGCATTGGTTAGTCATTACATAAAACAAACGGCAAAAAAAAGTACATTCAAAACTATTACCTGTAATTCCATTCTATAAATTTAGAGCTCTATTCAATCTGTAAGCATTACAAATTTCGCAATGGAAATGCAAAAGGTAATTTCCGATTCAGCTGATATATACAGCATTTACCGTGAATTCAGTCTCTGCTATAGCGGGAACATTGCCCATAAATTTCAATCCCGCTGTAAAGCTGAACTTCTGTGATGTGGTTTGAATTGAGCCCCTAGTCTTTCTGTCCTCCTTTTTTGTTGATTTTTATTTAAAACAAATTGTTCTAAAGGCACCCGCAGAGGGGAACATCCCCAAGGGAGAATCTGCCATGATTTATTTTTGTCTATGGACAGACTATAACTTGTATATTCCCACTGTTGTTTATTATCTACAAAATAATTGAACATAAGTGGAAAAGAGGGCAAATATCCCCCGGCGCCTTTCTGTTTTAATTTTCCAAAAGTTACCAAGGTTTGTGTTTGTGTGCGAGTGCGTATGCATGTTCTTCTCTCGTTTGGTTTAGATTTGGAGGGACTAGTCACCTCCAAAACAGTTCTAATAAGTTGAATCTACTACTACTGCAAGGCAGTTGCAGTGAGAAACTGTCTTCTTTGTCTTTGGGTTAGCGCTCAAGACGCAAAAACACTGTCCTTAATGCTTGATGATATCTTGGGGTTGTTTGTTTCTGTGGAATTATTGTCACGAGAAAGTGATTTTCTCTCAAGGAAGCACAACCTTATCTCCAACAGTAAAACCAGCAAACCTATACTTGAGACTGCAAACTCAATATACACACTGCAAATTCACCAATAAGTTTGGCCTCTAGCAGGGGCTTTCACTTCAATTTCAAAATAAATACAAACGTAATGGCTTATGTTTTGCCTCTGTCCTTGAAAGTAGAAAAAGGGGGGGAGAGAGAGAGAGCACAAGCAAGCGAAAGAGGCAAATATATTTTGTCAATGACAACCTACTGGGGTGAATCATAACCATACATCTCTTCTTCTAATGTTGCTGCAAACATGTCGTCATGTGAAACATTACCTTTAAATATGAATACCCACCACCTGTCTGTCTTGCTGAGTGTCTCTGTACATTAAAACTGATGAAACTGATGCAATCCCTTTCATGTGCAAAAATGTGCCATAAATCTTATAGTCTGCATAGGTGGCTCCTACTGTTGGCACTCACTTTGTTTCAAATACTGAGCTTCGAAACAGCTCAACCAGAGCTATTTTCACCACTTTAGATGTGGTTTGACGTCTTTTGAAATGATTGTGACAGAAAGAGAACGACTCAAGAGAATTAAGCACAAGTTATAATGCATGGTTGAGCAGTCCATAAATTGTAGCATGCGGATAACAAACAGTAGGACCTAATATGCACCATGAACCATGCACTCACACAAATAACAAATATTTGTGCAAGTAGCTTGGGCATATCGAGTAATAAAAAACTGCAGGAATATTCAAGAGGCATAAACACACTTCCTCTGAGGCCTCTAGGGACTGTTTCCCAAGCACTGGAACCTAGGGACCTTGTTCATGCAAGGAGCGTAGAAGTACTAACAGCATATATGGAGGTAGAATCTTCTCTAGAGCAAACAGTACATCTGAGCAATTGACAAATCATCCCCAGGCAGCCAACGGCTCAAAGCAGGTAAAGATAGGGAAGAAGAGAGAGAGAGAGAGAGAGGCTAGAAAGGCTTATTGGCTGAAGAAAGCTCCGGTGCATTTGTGAAATTCACTTACTGCTCTCATTCATCATTTCCATAGAAAACGCCAGCTTTTGAGAAGAATTATCGAAATGAAGCAGATTTCTTGGAGGACTGCCAACATCCAAAGGTGGAGTAAAAAAAATACGATTTATCATCAATAAAGGGCAGAGGAGCAAAACCTAATTCCTTCCTTTTCAAGTGCCCACCCTCGCAACCAATCAACAATCTTAAAATTAAAAATGACTTCACAGAAATATGTTCTGTGGAGATATGTGCACAGGGTGCAGTTTCAGAACGTAACATATGTCTATCCAGTTATGTGTGGAAGTAGAGGGACAGTCTTCAGACAGTTGATGATGATGAAGGTGTCTCTCCGTCTGTCTGTCTACAGACCTCATGCTTGGCCGGTGCCAGTGACCACCCGGAGTCTCTGACAGAGTCAGGTGTGAGTTCCATGCCTTTGGCCATGACTGCCTACTTTTGACCCAATATACTGTACACTGAGTATACTAAATATTAGGAAAACCCATCAGCATTGTGGTTCTTGACACAAACCGGTGTGGCTGGCACCTACCACCATACCCCATTCAAAGGCACTTAAGTATTTTGTTCTTCATTTTTTTGTATACTCAGTGTATAGGGAATAGGGTACCCTTTGGGATGCATCTATCACTCCAGTGTTAATTGCTAAATTGTAATTACTTCGCCACTATGGCCTATTTATTGCCTTACCTCCTTACTTCATATGCACACACTGTATACAGATTTTTCTATTGTGTTATTGACTGTTTATCCCATGTGTAACTCTGAGTTGTTGTTTTTGTCACTCTGCTTTGCTTTATCTTAGCCAGGTCGCACTTGTAAATTAGAACTTGTTCTCAACTGGCCTACCTGGTTAAATAAAGGTGAAATAAAAAAATTAAAAAAATTAAAAAATGGAAAAAATCCAGGTGTCACATAACAGAAATGTAATCCGATCAACACTCATGGCAGACGTACAGACACATAGGGCAGATTACTAGTAAAAGGAGATGAGGAGAACCACACATATGTTTGGCGGATGAGTAAATAGGGGAGAGATGATCTAGGGGGACATATTGTCGACCAATGTACATACTTGTACACATCAGGGACTGGGGTTACATGCTACGATTTGTCTTGAGCTAAATCCATCTATACTGAACAAAAATATAAAACGCAATATGCAACAATTTCAACGATTTTACTGAGTTACAGTTCATATAAGAAATCAGTCAATTGAAACAAATTCATTAGTCCCTAATCTATGGATTTCACATGACTGGGCAGGGCCACAGCCATGGGTGGGCCTGGGAGGGCCCACCCACTGGGGAGCCAGGCCCAGTCAATCAGAATTAGTTTTTCCCCACAGACAGAAATACTCCTCCGTTTCATCAGCTGTCCGGGTGGATAGTCTCAGATTATCCTGCAGATGAAGAAGCTGGATGTGGAGGTCCTGGGCTGGCATGGTTACACATGGTCTGCGGATGTGAGGCCAGTTGGACGTACTGCCAAATTAACTAAAATGACGTTGGATGTGGTTTATAGTAGAGAACATTAAATTCTCTGGCAACAGCTCTGGTGGACATTCCTGCAGTCAGCATGCCAATTGCACACTCCCTCAAAACTTCAGACATTTGTGGCATTGTGTTGTGTGACAAAACTCCACATTGAAGAGTGGCCTTTTATTTTCCCCAGCACAAGGTGCACCTGTGTAATGATCATGCTGTTTAATCAGCTTCTTGATATGCCACACCTGTGGATGGATTATCTTAGCCAATGAGAAATGCTTAATTTCAGGGATATTTTATTTCAGCTCATGAAAGCTAGGACCAACACTTTACGTGTTGCGTTGTCTGTTTACAATGGCAGTGATTTAAGTAACCACCCAGTGAAAATCTTACTTTTAAAAGTTTATATTCTGCTAACTCATACCCAAATAATGTTGTTGACTCATCCTATACTCATATTAGTGGCCAAAGCATAAATTGGACACATTTTTTTAAAAAAAATTAAAACTCCACCTCGAACTTGTATCTCAAAGAGATTACTTAAAAAAATGCTTGCTATTTCCTCAGAGGATGATGTCATCTTCCTGAGGAGGATGTTCTGGCCAATTAGCGGTCTACTCACATCAATATTTTTAAGGACCGGTATACACCCACACCATTCTTCTGTTTGGTACAACCACACCATTCCAACATACTTAATTACAATTTTTTTGGGAAAAACAATTTCACTCATATTGTAATTAATATTCGGTACCCTTTATTTTGTACCCTTTATTTCAGGATATCCTCACCATAGACCCTTAGGCCATGTGACTAGCATTGATTCTGCCAAGTACCTACATACACTACTAGTCCCTTGCAAAGATGGAGACACAGCTTTCAGTTTCACATTATAATGACCCCTCCCATCACAGACAGATAGGCAGAATCAGATTTCCCAGCGATGTGTCCCAAAAAGCACACTTTTCCCTATAAAGTGAACTACTTCTGACCAGGGCCCTATGTAAGGAATAGGGTGCAAGCCTGGCACACTACATTGTTCTGATAGTGTTCTGGTAGAAACTGAACTGAGCTAGTAATCAAATAAAGAATTATAGTAATGAAATAATTATATGGACAATGGCAGAAAACAACCCTGAATTCATATGCAACAATCCAAGCTTTTACTATTCAAATCATTGCCAATTGTTTTGATTTGATTTTAAATATTCCTCTCACATCTCAGCAATGAACATGGTTCACTCTACCTATGATTATTTATTTGCAATAATTAGAAAATCTAATCATTAGTAACATTTCAAGAAACATTTAATCAGTACCAAATATGCAATCATTAAAATGAAATATTTCCAAGCTTCATGAATACGTGGGATATTATTAGCAAGGGGCATCGTAACAATGTGCAATTTATTTACACAGTATTGCACTACTTGATAAAAAGCTGTCTTATTATATGTTGTAAAGGCACTTAGCTTGGGAAAATGTTCCCAGTATTCCAATGGCAAAGGGCTAATTACTATTCATGGATTGCACGTTTCATCACAATATTGTTTTTAATGTTAATTTTTAGGACTGATGTCATTCTACTCAATGCATTCTCACTGGGCGCTGATGAAGATTTGGTATAAAGTGAATTAATGTGGCTTGAAAACACAATGCCATTTCTAAAGAAGGCAAATAATTAGTAGGACAACCTTTCATCATCATTTTGATGTCGCCAGATTGACTTTAGATGCCGTATACCGTTAGCTAGCTAGCTAAGATTGTGTAGACAATTTTAGCTATCTGATGACAGTATTGCATCCGTCTTAAATAAATTTGAGAACATAATGATGATGGCAACATTGTTTCCTACTAAATATGTGCCTACTTTAGCAATGTCATCGTATTTCCAGGACACTATAGTATAATTTAGACTAAATTGTTGTTAGCCTCCGTCCAGAATGACTGGGCTTATCATGGCTTTTGGTTCCCAAAACGGCAAAGGAAGGTTTGACAACATGGAGGTGGAACATGCAAATAATATTCCACAACCCGGTGAGAGATATAGTTTACATACAGTATCGTATAGTTTCTTGTAGAGGCACTTAGGGAAGTCAAACTTTCCCATCAAGCAACATGTTGGTATACAGTATCCTAATGGTCACTGCAAAGAGAGCAACAGCCTGGTGAGGACGGATGACTGGTGACTCAATTAATAATTTGAAGAGTTCCTGGGCTCTCGGATACCCAGTCACAGTGCTGCAGCCTCAGTACTGAAGCCTCCCTCCCTCCACCATGCTGGCTCCAGCATGCCCCAGCTGCCAATAACGCAGCTCAATAACCCAGAGTAGAAACCCCTTCTGTTCTGTCCTATCTGCCCAGCCAGACGCACTATTATCCACAGCGACTTACAGCCTTACCAAAACCAACATTCTAGCTGCGCCATACTTTCTCTCAGCAGGGACAAGCAGTATCTCCGTTTCCCCCATTTGCAATCTGCTGAGTCAAAGGACAGTTTCCAGTCTCCACTCAAGCAGTCGTATAGCTGTTTATAAGGAGCCTTCTGCTCACCAAAAATGACACGGCTGCACTTCTGTTGCTAAAAAGGGGTCTGGTTTCTTGAAGTTAGACACAGCGAGTGAATCTACGCACTGTGACTATTAAAACCTTCCCTAACCAGAAACAGTGGATTGATGGCAGCATTCGCACAAAACTGAAAGCGCGAACCACCGCTTTTAATCAGGGCAACGCGACTGGAAACATGACCGAATACAAACAGTGTAGCTATTCCCTCCGCAAGGCAATCAAACAAGCAAAGCATCAGTATAGAGACAAAGTGGAGTCGCAAACTACCTGCCCTCCAGGACACCTACAGCACCCGATGTCACAAGAAAGGCCAAAAAGATCATCAAGGGCAACAACCACCCGAGCCACTTCCTGTTCACCCCGCTATCATCCAGAAGGCGAGGTCAGTACAGGTGCATCAAAGCAGGGACCGAGAGACAGAAGCTGTTTTTCAATCTCAAAGCCATCAGACTGTTAAACAGCTATCACTAACTATCACTAAGTGGCTGCTGCCAACATACAGACTCAAATCTCTTGCCACTTTAATAAATGGATTTAATAAAGTATCACTAGTCACTTAAATAATGCCACTTTAATAATGTCTACATATCCTACATTACTCATCTCATTTGTATATACTGCAATCTATACCATCTACTGCATCTTGCCTATGCCGCATGGCCATCGCTCATCCATAGGTACAGATTCTTATTCATCCCTTTACATTGTGTATAAGGTAGTCGTTGTGAATTTGTTAGATTACTTGTTAGATATTACCACACTGTCGGGAACTAGAAGCACAAGCATTTCGCTACACTTGCATTAACATCTGCTCACCATGTGTATGTGACCAGTAAAATTGGATTTCATTTGATTGTTGACAGCACAGTGGGCAGAAGAGACAGAATGGCAGTTAAACTGCTGACGTGGAGAGGTTCCTTCATTCTACAGATATACTGTAGAGGTTCATGTGAGGTGCAGATTTTTTTGAGATGCCATAAATGCACCGTGTAAACAGTATAACAGTATGTATTATTATTTAAAATGACGGCCTACCAAAAGGCCTCCTGAGGTGACGGGGGCTGGGATTAAAAATATATAAATATAGGACAAAACACACATCACGACAAGAGAGACAACACAAAATGACATAAAGAGAGACCTAAGACATTAACATAGCAAGGCAGCAACACATGACAACACAGCATGGTAGCAACAATACATGGTAGCAGCACAAAACATGGTATAAACATTATTAGGCACAGACAACAGCATAAAGGGCAAGAAGGTAGAGACAACAAAACATCACGCAAAGCAGCCACAACTGTCAGTAAGAGCATCCATGATTTAGTCTTTGAATGAAGAGATTGAGATAAAACTGTCCAGTTTGAGTGTTTGTTGAGGAGTGACCCAGGGATGTTTGTGCTTTGGGGACATTTAACAGAATGTAACTGGCAGAACGGGTGTTGTATGTGGAAGATGAGGGCTGCAGTAGATATCTCCAATAGGGGCCTAAGATGGTTTTATAAATAAGCATCAACCAGTGGGTCTTGCGACAGGTATACAGAGATGACCAGTTTACAGAGGAGTATAGAGTGCAGTGATGTGTCCTATAAGGAGCATTGGTGGCAAATCTGATGGCCGAATGGTAAAGAACATCTAGCCACTCGACAGTACCCTTACCTGCCGATCTGTGAATTATGTCTCCGTAATCTAGCATGGGTAGGATAGTCATCTGACTCAGGGTTAGTTTGGCAGCTGGGGTGAAAGAGGAGTGATTACAATAGGGGAAACCAAGTCTAGATTTAACTTTAGCCTGCAGCTTTGATATGTGCTGAGAGAAGGGCAGTGTACTGTCTAGCCATACTCCCAAGTACTTGTATGAGGTGACTACCTCAAGCTCTAAACCCTCAGAGGTTGTAATCTCACCTGTAGGGAGAGGGGCATTCTTCTTACCAATCCACATTACCTTTGTTTTGGAGGTGTTCAGAACAAGGTTACGGGTAGAGAAAGCTTGTTGGACACAAAGAAAGCTTTGTTGTAGAGCATTTAACACAAAATCCAGGGAGGGGCCAGCTGAGTATAACATTTACATTTTAGTCATTTAGCAGGCGCTCTTATCCAGAGTGACTTACAGTAGTGAATGCATACATTTCATAAATAATATTTTTTTCCCCCCGTACTGGTCCCCCATGGGAAACGAACCCACAACGCTGGCGTTGCAAACACCATGCTCTACCAACTGAGCCACACGGGACCATGTATAAGACTATCATCTGCATATAAACGGATGAGAGCGATTCCAACAGCCTGAGCTATATTGTTGATGTAAATTGAGAAGAGCGCGGGGCCTAGGATCGAACCTTGGGGTACACCCTTGGTGACAGGGTTTTTCCTAGCCACCGTGCTTCTTTCACATGCATTGCTTGCCGTTTGGGGTTTTAGGCTGGTTTTCTGTACAGCACTTTGAGATTTCAGCTGATGTACGAAGGGCTATATAAATACATTTGATTTGATTTGATTTGACAGGCAGCGGCTGAGATAGCAGTTTTTCTGACTTTATACACTGCACTATTTGAGAGAGGTAGTTAGCAAACCAGGCCAAAGACCCCTCAGAGACACCAATACTCCTTAGTATTGGTGTCTCTGAGGCCCACAAGAATGGAATGGTCTACCGTATCAAAAGCTTTGGCCAAGTCAATAAAAATAGCAGCACAACATTGCTTAGAATCAAGGGCAATGGTGACATCATTGAGGACCTTTAAGGTTGCAGTGACAGATCCATAACCTGCGCAGAAATCAGATTGCATACCAGATTGCATATTTAAATACACTACATTGCCAAAGGTATGTGGACACTTGCTCGTCGAACATCTCATTCCAAAATCAAGGGGATAAATATGGAGTTGGTCCCCCCATTGATGCTATAAGAGCCTCTACTCTTCTGGGAAGGCTTTCCACTAGATCATGACTGCCCAACCCTCTTCCTGGAGATCTACTGTCCTGTATGTTTTCAGTCCAACAAGCTTGATCCATCACATTTTTTTACATTTTAGTCATATAGCAGATGCTCTTATCCAGAGCGACTTACATTGCATACATTGCATACGTTTTTTTTCTGTACTGGTCCCCCGTGGGAATCGAACCCACAACCCTGGCGTTGCAAACACCATGCTCTACCAATTGAGCCACACAGGACCATGTGGCTCACTCTAGAGAACGCGTTTCCACTGCTCCAGAGTCCAATGGCAGCAAGCTTTACACCACTCCAGCCGATGTTTGGCATTGCGCATGGTGATCTCAGGCATGTGTGCGGCTGCTCGGCCATGGAAACCCATTTCACGAAGCTCCCGACTAACTGTTCTTATGATGATGTTGCTTCCAAATGCAGTTCGGAACTCGATAGTGAGAGTTGCAGGATAGATGTGCTACGTGCTTTTTATGTGCTACGCGCTTCAGCACTCGGCGATCCTGTTCTGTGATCTCTTCCGACTTCAACTGTATATATATATATATATATATACTAATTGAGTGTCTGTAAACTTCTGACCCACTGGGAATGTGATGAAAGAAATAAAAGCTGAAATAAATAATTCTCTCTACTATTATTCTGACATTTCACATTCTTAAAATAAAGTGCTGATCCTAACTGACCTAAGACAGGGAATTTGTACTAGGATTAAATGTCAGGAATTGTGAAAAACTGAGTTTAAATGTATTTGGCTAAGGTGTATGTAAACTTCCGACTTCAACTGTATATTATTATTTTTTTAAACAGGACAATGACCCAAAACACACCTCCAGCCTGTGTAACGGCTATTTAACCAATAAGGAGAGTGATGGAGTGCTGCATCAGATGACCTGGCCTCCACAATCACCCGACCTCAACCCAGTTGAGATGGTTTGGGATGAGTTGGACTGCAGAGTGAAGAAAAAGCAACCAACAAGTAGTCAGCATATGTGGGAACTCCTTGGAAAAGCATTCCAGGTGAAGCTGGTTGAGAGAATGCCAAGAGTGTGCAAAGCTGTCATCAAGGCAAAGGGTGGCGACTTTGAAGAATCTCAAATATAAAATATATTTAGATTGTTTGTTTTATTTATTTTGTTATCTCATTTATTTGGGCAACAGACATATACAACAAAATGTACTATGTGGACCCAGAGGATATCACTTGAAAGTGTTAATTAAAACGCTTGTTTCCAAAGTGGTCCTCGATGGTTAAAACAATAACACATATAGTGATTTAAAGACAAGACAAAATTACAAACAACCATAAATACATACATTTATATTGACATCCTAAAAAGTGGCATTATTCATTGCACTTCTGCCTAACCTTAAAAATCAACCATATTCATTTCACATTAAAACAATCTATTAATTGCACGTCATACCGATCCTTCAAATAAATACACCTGACACACTGAATTTAAAAAAAAATATTATTTTGAACATAAATAAGCCGCACATGTCTATAAGCCGCAGGTGCCTACCGGTACATTGAAACAAATGAACTTTACACAGGCTTTAACGAAACACGGCTTGTAACAAAAATAAATAGACTTTAATGAAACACGGCTTGTAACAAAAATAAATAGGCTTTAACGAAACACGGCTTGTAACAAAAATAAATAGACTTTAACGAAACACGGCTTGTAACAAAAATAAATATGCTTTAACGAAACACGGCTTCTAACAAAAAATAAAAAATGAGCAGTAAACAGTAGCCTACCAAGAAAGTCATTGGTCACTATCTTCCTCCTCCTGTGCACTGAAACCATCTCCTTTGGTGTCGGAGTTGAATAGCCTCAGAATTGCTTAATCCGATATTGGATCGTTTTCGTCGCTCTCGTCACTTTCATCCGGCGGCAAATCCCCCGCTGAGCCCTCTTCAACACGCAGCAGTCCAGCGTTTCGAAACCCGTTGATGATAGTGGATTTTTGGAAAATGCTCTACGCTGTCAGGACCCACAAATTTGAAAGCGGGAAAAATCCATATATTAGCCGCGTCATTGTTTAAGCCGCGAAGTTCAAAGCGTGGGAAAAAAGTTGCGGCTTATAGTCCGGAATTTACGGTAAACCAATTCACTGCTACATAATTTAGACCCATGCATTTCAGTTTCATCAGGAGAATATCATGTTCCACAGTGTCAAAAGCTTTCTGCAAGTCTAACATGACCATACCTGTACAGTTCCCCTTCTCACTTTCCTGCTTAATGTGGTCAAAAAGGTGGATAAGGCAAGTATCAGTGGAATGAGCTGCTCTAAAGCCAGATTGTAGTTCATAAAGAAGTTTTTGCTCGTGAAGGTATCCCTCAAGTTGATTAAAAATGAATCTCTCAACAACTTTGGATAAGGTGCTGAGGATTGACACAGGCCTGTAGTTTCCTACATTTGTTTTACTGCTCCTCTTGTGGAGTGGAACCACCCGGGCTGTTTTGAGATCCTTTGGAAATGGACCACTACTAATAGAAAGGTTTACAATATGCGTTATGATTTTAGCAGTGACACAAGCACTATCCTTTATGAATCTTGCAGGAAGGTTATCCAGCTCAGTTGCTTTGTTTGTGCTCATTAAGCATAGTAGATTGAAAACTCTGTCCTCTGTTACCATACACAGCTCAAACAAATCATTTGTGATAGCTTTGCTATGGTAAAAGTTGTTAATGAAAGACCATAATGTCCAGAGCAGGTAGGTAACTTCTTAATTAACTTATTAACCAGAGATGAGGCTATAGTGGTAAAAAGGTGTTCAAATCATTTGCAACCTTTGCCTGGTCATAACATAAAACATCATCAATATCCAGGCCAATACTACAGGATTTTACCTTACGGGGAGTTTTTGAGCCAATGTCCTTTAACATTTTTCACAGTTTTTGAAGCTGATGTAAGTTGTCATTAACGGCGTCTATGTAATGTTGGGATTTGGCCTTATCCATTTTGTATCTTGTCTGGTTTCTACAGTTAATAAAACCATCATAATCTTGTTGGAGATTTGTCCTTCTGAATCTGGACAGGTACAGTGCCTTGCGAAAGTATTCACCCCCCTTGGCATTTTTCCTATTTTGTTGCCTTAAAACCTGGAATTAAAATAGATTTAGTGGGGTTTGTATCATTTGATTTACACAACATGCCTACCACTTTGAAGATGAAAAATATTATTTTTTGTGAAGCAAACAAGAAATAAGACAACAACAAAAAAACTTGAGCATGCATAACTATTCAGCCCCCCCCCCCAAAAAGTCACTACTTTGTAGAGCCACCTTTTGCAGCAATTACAGCTGCAAGTCTCTTGGGATATGTCACTATAAGCTTGGCACATCTAGCCACTGGGATTTTAGCCCATTCTTCAAGGAAAAACTGCTCCAGCTCCATCAAGTTGTATGGGTTCCTGCTGCAGTAAAGCAATGTTTAAGTCATACCATAGATTCTCAATTGGATTGAGGTCTGTGCTTTAACTAGGCCATTCCAAGACATTTACATGTTTCCCCTTAAACCTCTTGAGTGTTGCTTTAGCAGTATGCTTAGGGTCATTGTCCTGCTGGAAGGTGATCCTCAGTCCCAGTCTCAAATCTCTCGAAGACTGAGAAAGGTTTCCCTTAAGAATGTCCCTGTATTTAGCACCATCCATCATTCCTTCAATTCTGACCAGTTTCCCAGTCCCTGCCGATGAAAAACATCCACACATCATGATGCTGCCACCACCATGCTTCACTGTGGGGATGGTATTCTCGGGGTGATGCAAGGTGTTGGGTTTGTGCCAGACATAGCGTTTTCCTTGATGGCCAAAAATATCAATTTTAGTCTCACCTGATCAGAGTACCTTCTTCCATATGTTTGGGGAGTCTTCCACATGCCTTTTGGCGAACACCAAACATGTTTGCTTATTTTTTTCTTTAACCTCTTGACGGTCGCCTAGGATAGGGGCCGCTACAGCGATTTTTGAGAAAAAATTGTGCCCATTTTAAACGGCCTCCTACTCAAACTCAGAAGCTAGGATATGCATATAATTAATACTTGTGGATAGAAAACACCCTAAAGTTTCTAAAACTGTTTGAATGGTGTCTGTGAGTATAACAGAACTTATATGGCAGTCAAAACCCCGAGACAGATCGTAACAGGAAGTGGAATTCTGAATTGCGGACTCAACTTCATCACTTTGCCTATAAATCACACCGTGAGCAATGGTTCATTGAGCACTTCCTATTGCTTCCACTAGATGTCCCCAGTCTTTACAAAGTGGTTTGAGCTTTCTACTGTGAAAACTGACACAATGAGAGTCTGTGGAACGTGGTCACATGAGGAGGGCCATCACCATTATGATGCCGGCGCCCCTGGCTACCCTCCCCTTTCGTAACGTTTTGAAAGACAATGCAACCGTCCCCCTTGAATGTTATTGGAGCTCTGGTTGAAAAAGGCCCTAAAGATTTATGTTATACAACGTTTGACATGTTTGAACGAACCTAAATAAAAAAAAATGAATTTTGTTGAAAGAGGAGTCCTGCGCACGACGGAACTTTTGGAGCAGCCTTCAGAACGCGCTAACAAGAACAAGCTATTGGAACATAAAGGATTAACTTTTTCGAACGAAAATACATTTGTTGTGGACCTGGGATCCCTGCAAGTGCCTTCTGATGAAGATAATCAAAGGTAAGGGATTATTGACAATAGTATACAAGAGTAGATTTGATATGCGATTGTTCCAAGATGGCGCTGACCTGTAACAGTAGCCTATTTTTCTGAGTATCGCATCCCCTTTTATCGCAAAGTGTGATTACCCAGTAAAGTTATTTTTAAATCTGGCATTACAGGTGCTTTCAAGAGATATTCATCTATAAATCTTAGAATGACAATATTACATTTTAAAAATGTTTTCGAATAGTAATTTAGTAAATTGTAGCGCTGTTTCAGCGGATGCATTTGAGGGAAAATAGTTAGTCAACGTCACGCGCCGATGTAAAATGCTGTTTTTATATATAAATATGAACTTTATCGAACAAAATAATGCATGTATTGTGTAACATGATGTCCTAGGAGTGTCATCTGATGAAGATTGTCAAAGGTTAGTGCTGCATTTAGCTGTTTTTTGGTTATTTGTGATGCATGTGGTTGGTCGGAAAATGGCTATGTGGCTACTTTGACGATATACTCCTCTAACATAATCTAATGTTTTGCTTTTGCTGTAAAGCCTTTTTGAAATCGGACGAGGTGGTTCGATTCAGGAGAGGTGCATCTATAAAACGATATAACATAGTCCTATATTTGAAAAAAAAAAATATTAAATTTCGTTATGCTAATGGCGATAGGATTTTTCGCTGGATGTCCGTCCCGAGCCCGTCCAGAGGTTAAGCAATGTCTTTTTTCTGGCCACTCTTCCGTAAAGCCCAACTCTGTGGAGTGTACAGCTTAAAGTGGTCCTATGGACAGATACTCCAATCTGAGCTGTGGAGCTTTGCAGCTCCTTCAGGGTTATCTTTGGTCTCTTTGTTGCCTCTCTGATTAATGCCCTCCTTGCCTGGTCCGTGAGTTTTGTTGGGCGGCACTCTCTCGGCGAGGTTTATTGTGGTGCCATATTTTTTCAATTTTTTTAATAATGGATTTAATGGTGCTCCATGGGATGTTCAAAGTTTCAGATATTTTTTTATAACCCAACCCTGATCTGTACTGACCTGTTGGAGAGCTCCTTGGTCTTCATGGTGTTGCTTGCTTGGTTGGTGCTGCCCCTTGCTTAGTGGTGTTGCAGACTCTGGGGCCTTTCAGAACAGGTGTATATATACTGAAATCATGTGACAGATCATGTGAGACTTAGATTGCACACAGCTGGACTTTATTTAGTTAATTATGTGAAGGTAATTGGTTGCACCAGATCGTATTTAGGGTCTTCATAGCAAAGGGGTGAATACATATGCACACACCACTTTTCCATGTATTTTTTTTTTCATTATTATTATATATTTTTTTCACTTCACCAATTTGGACTATTTTGTGTATGTCCATTACATGAAATCCAAATAAAAAATAAATTGAAATTACAGGTTGTAATGCAACAAAATAGAAACTACTCCAAGGGGATGAATACTTTTGCAAAGCACTGTAGCAATCCCTTTTTCTTATGAGGTCTAATATCTCGGAAGTGATCCATTTACCTGATCGCTGTTTGATTCGTATTTGTTTCATCGAATCAAGAGAGTCGAGTCCAGACAGAAACAGATCTTTAAAAAGATACCAAGCTTTATCAACATCATCACAGTTTAGTATATGAGACCAATCCAAAATTCCAAGTACATTTACAAAACAATATTTTTAACACTTTTTTTGGTTGCTACATGATTCCATATGTGTTATTGCAAAGTTTTGATGTCTTGACTATTATTCTACAATGTAGGTGTGTCCACACTTTTGATTGGAACTGTAAATATACAGTGTGTTCGGAAAGTATTCAGACCCCTTTGATTTTTTCCCCATTTTGTTACATTAAAGCCTTATTTTAAAATTAATTAAATCGTTTTTTTTTCTCATTAATCTACACACAATAACCCATAGTGGCAAAATAAAAACAGTTTTTTTTAATTTTGTGAGAAAAAAAGTGAAATATCACATTTGCATAAGTGTTCAGACCCTTTACTCAGTACTTTGTTGAAGCACCTTTGGCAGCGATTACAGCCACAAGTCATCTTGGGTATGACGTTACAAGCTTGCCACACCTGTATTTGGGGAGTTTATCCCTTTCTTCTCTGCAGATCCTCTCAAGCTCTGTCAGGTTGGATGGGGAGCGTCGCTGCACAGCTATTTTCAGGTCTCTCCAGAGATGTTAGATCGGGTTCAAGTCCAGGCTCTGGCTGCGCCACTCAAGGACATTCAGAGACTTGTCCTGAAGCCACTTCTGCATTGCCTTGGCTGTATGCTTAGGGTCGTTGTCCTGTTGGAAGGTGAACCTTCTAAGATCAGTCTGAGATCCTGAGAGCTCTGGAGCAGGTTTTCATCAGGGATCTCTCTGTACTTTGCTCTGTTCGTCTTTCCCTCGATCCTGATTAGTCTTCTAGTCCCTGCCGCTGAAAAACATTCCCACAGCATGATGTTACCACCACCATGCTTCACCGCAGGGATCGTGCCAGGTTTCCCCCAGACATGACGATTGACATTCAGGCCTAAGAGTTCAATCTTGGTTTCATCATACCAGAGCATCTTGTTTCTCATGGTCTGAGAGTCCTTTAGGTGCCTGTAGGCAAACTCCAAGCTCTGTCAGGGTGACCATGGGGTTCTTGGTCACCTACCTGATCAATGCCCTTCTCAACCGATTACTCAGTTCGTCCGGGCAGCCAGCTCTAGGAAAAGTCTTGGTGGTTCCAAACTTCTTCCATTTATGAATGATGAAGGCCACTGTGTTCTTGGGGACCTTCAATGCTGCAGACATTTTTGGGACCCTTCTCCAGATCTGTGCTTCGACACAATCCTGTCTCGGAGCTCTATGGACAATTCCTTTGACCTCATGGCTTGGTTTTTGCTCTTTAACTGTGAGACCTTATATACAGAGGTGTGTGTGTGCCTTTCCAAATCCTGTCCAATCAATTGAATTTGCCACAGGTGGACTCCAATCAAGTTGTAGAAACATCTCAAGGATGATCAATGGAAACAGGATGCACCTGAGCTCAATTTCGAGTCTCATAGCAAAGAGTCTGAATACTTATGTAAATAATGTATTTCTGTTTTGTATTTGTCATAAATTTGCAGGAAAAATGAGGACAAAATGTAAGTTAATCCATTTCAGAATAAGGATCTAATTGAACAAAATTTGAAAAAATTAAACGGGTCTGAATACTTTCCGAATACACTGTATATTTACTTTATGCTGATATTGCTAGATTTTCTCAATTTCTTATATATTTTTTCCATTTAGGATAATCTGTGTATTGTTATTGTATTGATAGATATTACTACACTGTTGGAGCTAGAAACATAAGTATTTCACTGCACCTGCGAATACATCTCCAAATCGGTGTACATGACCAACAAACTTTGATTTGATTTGATTGGCCCTTTTTTCCTCCAACGCTATTTTTAAAATTCATGTCTGACAGTTACCTGCATGCGAAGTTAAGAGATACTTCCCCCTACCCACCAACACAGCATGAGTGACGTAATCTGGAAGCGAATCGGAGGTAATCAAGCAAGACAGTTTCGATAACAAAGCGGACTGGGTAACTGGCAAGAGGCAGGGTGCGGCGCGGCTGGGAACTTTGTGAGCGATAGATCCAGTCTGGGTGACAGCAGGGGTAGTGTGCTGCTTGGGAGCTCAGCCTGGAGTAACTGCAGGGGGACAGGGCAGAACGGGGTCAATGCCTGTGTGTTTGCACACAGGGTATCACAAACATTGAAGCCATTTACAGGTGATCTGGCAGTCCCCTCATGACCCCCATTCACACAGCGACACATTCCCCGGGAAAACACAAAGCGTTGCTTTCGCTCTGCACTGATAGGATGTTATCGGTTTGGTGGGAAAATTGGTTTTAGATTCCATTCATTGCAAAAGAGTTTCAGGTTATTTGCTCTATCTCTGCCTCAGTGAGGGGGTGGAATGCCAGTCACTCAATGAGATAGAGACATTCAAGTTTTCCACTCAAAAGCTGCTGGGAAAATATAAATTAGCATTCAGTGTGATATTCCTACAATGACAAAGAATTTTTTTAAATGAATTTTTTTTCTTGAGTGGTGATTGATATGAACTTCAGTAACGCTAGCCTACATTCCACCTGGTATGTTAATTTTATGGTTTTAGTAAGGACTTATCACGCAGACAAACACATAGACTCACACACAGACACATTGTACTGTGAGGCTTGTACATGATGTGAGTGATGGAGATGGATGTAGACAGACAGCAGTAGCTGGTCCTAGGGGGACCCAGGGTCATGGCCAGGGCGACGGGAGAATGCTGGGCCCTCAACCTCTCAGTCCTGGTGGTGACATGTCATTCATTAAATATGGCCTAACCACGACACAGTACACCCGTGGGGGCGCACGCACGCATGCACACACAAACACACCCACCCACCCTAAACAGCCCAGACCCAGCCATCCCTCACTGCTCCCCCCTCAGGCTACAATATAGCTAGAGAATGAAGCTTCCCTTCCTTTCCCTACCTAAATCACCCTCTACCAACACCATTTCAATAATGTATGTCAGGCCAGGCAGCGAAGCCTGCTTGTAAATCAATCACATTACAGCACCAAGCACAACTTTGATGAGCTCCCTACATAGGCTACATTTACACAGGCAGCCCAATTCTGATATTTATTTCCACTGATTTGTCTTTTGAACAATCACATCAGATCTTTTCACATCAGATGTTTTTCGGAGCTGATCTGATTCGTCAAAAGAAAAATGAGTGAAAACAAAGATCATAATTGGTCTGCCTGTGTAAACGCAGCCATAGTGTACTACTATACAAACCCATGAAGTAAAGTGAAAAGTATCCAGTTGCAGACTTCAAACCTGTCTTAAATAATGCTTTGGAACCTTTGAAAGTGCAATGAGTCGATCATCATCACCATTTCAAACACAAAGTTTGCGTCCCAAATTACACCCTATTCATTATATGCATAGGGCTCTGGTCAAAAGTAGGGCACAATATTTAGGAAAGGCTGTGATTTTGGATGCAGCCATAGGCTACCATCACAGGAGGCTGCTGAGGGGAGGATGGCGCATAATAATAGTTGGAGTGAATGGAATAGTATCAAATGGAAACCATGTGTTTGATGAGTTTGATACCATTCCATAGATTCCATTCCAACCATTGGTATGAGCCCGTCCTACCCAATTAAGGTGCCACCAACTTCCTGTGGCTACCATAGGTCACTGCCAGATTGGGTTGATCTCATCGTTTAGCTACATGTTGAACCAAAGACCATGGTAATTAACAACTCATCCAGATCAGTGGCTATTAGCTACTACTTCCTCTTCATTCCTGGAGGAACACAGGGTAGCGTCCCAAAGGGCAACCTATTCCAAACACAGTGCACAACTTTTGACTAGAGCCCTATAAGCCCCGGTCAAACTTAGAGCAGTATATAGAGAATAGGGTGCAATTCAGGACACAGCCCGGGTGTCATTGGCTATGACCTTAACCTCAAGGCACATGTACGCTAATGGATGCCATCCAAAACAATTAAAGATGGTTAAAACATATAGACCTTAATGGTTTGAGGGCATCATTAAAACATTGCTTGATTAATTAGTAAATATATTAGCGTGATCAATTAATGCAATGAAAAGGTCACTGGCAATGAAGTACTAAGGGCCTCCATCCAACATATTGGCCTTCAGAAGAGAGTCAACAAATATAATGCATATAACAATAGGAAAATATCATTGGGAAAGTAGCTGTACGATGCAAATAACTTAAAGCTGAGTTTACAAAGGCAGCCCAATTCTGATCTTTTGCCAAATTATTGGCAAAAGAGCTGATCTGATTAGTCAAAAGACCAATTAGTGGAAAAATAATTAGAATTGTCTGTCTGTGTGTGTTAAATCAGCCTTAGTGGCAGGGATAAGCTAATAATTAATCAGATATTATTATGGTTAGTATTCAATCAGTAATATGCATAACTTGAATTAGTATACCCAGAACTATGAAACATTTGGGTAAAGCCCATGTCTTTAAGGAATACTGTATATATATTATTTCTTTGCTTGATACAGCTAGTGACTTTTTCCCATGCTGCTTATTAGTTTCTGATATATGATCATTTGATGATAATGGTTTATAATGATAGTATAATCATAGTAGTGTTGATACCGTCACCCCCAGGTGGTGAAGGTAGGAAACAACACCTATGCTTCGCTGATCCTCAACACTGGGGGCCCACAAGGATGCGTGCTTAGCCCCCTCCTGTACTCCCTGTTCACCCATGACTGCATGGCCACGCACCCCTCCAACTCAATCATCAAGTTTGCAGACGACACAACAGTAGTAGGCCTGATTACCAACAATGACGAGACAGCCTACATGGAGGAGGTGAGGGCACTCGGAGTGTGGTGCCAGGAAAATAACCTCTCACCCAACATCAACAAAACAAAGGAGCTAATCATGGACTTCAGGAAACAGCAGAGGGAGACCCCCCTATCCACATCGACAGGACCACAGTGGAGAAGGTGGAAAGCTTCAAGTTCCTTGACTTACACGTCATTGACAAACTGAAATGGTCCACCCACACAGACAGTGTGGTGAAGAAGGCGCAACAACAGCTCTTCAACCTCAGGAGGCTGAAGAAATTTTGCTTGGCACCTAAAACACTCACAAACATTTACAGATACACAATTGAGAGCATCCTGTTGGGCTGTATCACCGCCTGGTACGGCAACTGCACTGCCCGCAACCGCAGGGCTCTCCAGAGGGTGGTGTGGTTTGTCCAACACATCACCGGGGGCAAACTACCTGCCCTCCAGGACACCTACAGCACCCGATGTCACAGGAAGTCCAAAAAGATCATCAAAACAACAACCATCCGAGCCACTGCCTGTTCACTCCACTATCATCCAGAAGGCGAGGTCAGTACAGGTGCATCAAAGCTGGGAACGAGAGACTGAAAAACAGACTCTATCTCAAGGCCATCAGACTGTTAAATAGCCATCACTAGCACATTAGAGGCTGCTGCCCTTTATACATAGACTTGAAATAACTGGCCACTTTAATAAATGGAACACTAGTCACTTTAAAATAATGTTAACATATTTTGCATTACTCATCTCATATGTATATACTGTATTCTATCCTATTCTACTGTATCTTAGTCTATGCCACTCTGACATTGCTCATACAAATATTTATATATTCTTAATTCCATTCCTTTACTTTAGATTGTGTGTATTGTTAGATATTACTGTACTGTTAGAGCTAGAAACACCATAATTTTGCTACACTCGCAATGTGCCAAATACAATATCATTTGATTTGATAAAAACATTGCTAATGTTTATGAT
Source organism: Salmo trutta (assembly GCF_901001165.1). Classification (NCBI taxonomy): domain Eukaryota; kingdom Metazoa; phylum Chordata; class Actinopteri; order Salmoniformes; family Salmonidae; genus Salmo; species Salmo trutta. The sequence goes on from NC_042992.1 coordinate 19,081,477, forward strand.
TAAAACAAGAGTGTAGTTGTTCATTAACATTAATCACCAATTAAACAATTAATCAAATTGAATGCTAATTTTGCACCCTATACTCTTAGAAAAAAGGGTTCCAAAATGGTTCTCCAGCTATCCCCATAGGAGCACCCTTTTGGTTCCATGTAGAACCCTCTTTGGAAAGGGTTCCATGTAGAACCCAAAAGGTTCTACCTGGAACCAAAAGAGTTGTACCTGGAACCAAAATGGGTTCTTCAAATGACAGCCAAATAACCCTTTTAGGTTAAATAACCCATTACTACACAGACTTTTGAAATTCAATTTAGGAGAAGAAACGAGGAGAGTGGATGGGGATAAAGATCAAATGTGTTCTTGAAGCAGTTTCAAAGAGGAGAAAACATGAAAAATATGTGGTTGTATAGTACTGTATGTCTCAGACTTTTATCGATGTCCATACATACTGTCATGACTGTCCTGTGAGGATCCAATGGGTCAGATCAGCTTGGCAATGGATGACAGTAACCAGACATCTCTCACCAACCGAAGAGGGGAGGAGGGAGCTGGTGGGAGTTGACAGCGCACACTTTGTTTTAAATTAAAGTTGATCCAGAGAGATCTCCCTCTCCAAAATCCACAAAAGAATGTGCTTTGTCTACACAGACAGTCTTCCCACCGAAACTCGAACACGTCCTAAAGCGAATACTGGAACAATATTTCTAACATAAGAATGTGGGGAATGGTCAGTGGTGATCTACAGAAAACTAATGTCATATGGGTGGATATTTTGTGATGTCATTAAAAAGGTTATAAAGGAAATACTGTAACTTGAAAAGTTTATACAATACATGTACGAAGTCTCCATCCTTAACATGGTATATGTTATATGAAAAATAATGAAAGTATTTTTGTTAAGATATGACTGTGATTTTAGGAACTATAAGATAATCTATAGTAAGTAGCCACGCCCCGAGTGAGGTCAGAGAGCGTGTCAGACTGACGGAACTGTCCCCTTCGGCCAAAGTGTATAAAAGGATTGGTAAAGAAATTAACATTAGACCAGAAAAACGTGAGTCAGTAGCTGCACATTTGAAATGGTTGGAACATTGAACCTCAACACGAGGTGAAGAAAATAAACTTACCTCCCAGACCAGGAAAGACAGGGAGCTGCAGCCCATGTCTAAAGTGGTTTGAACCTTGAATATCAAGAGGAAGAGACGAGAAGCTCACCTTCCAGACAATCACTGGTACGGCTGATTAGCTGTCCTAAGTCAAATAGAATGAACAACAGTAGAAGACAGGCAAGGGGGGACCCCTTTTGGACAATTAGAGCCTTACAAGCATGCCGCTGAAAGGCCAACCCATCACCCTTCCTAAGGAGGGCTGGTTCCGACAGAGATAAACGGCGAATGAAGGCATTCACACATTAGTACATACATGATTTCTTATTCCAACTGGGCGGCAGTTCGTGTGCAAAGTATATGATCACTGTGAGAACAGTTTCTAAAAGGTATCAACGAGAAGTGTCTCTTTTTCTCCCTCTCTCCTTCCCTCTCCACGTCGTTGTGTAAAAAGCCACCATATAGTGTCAGTCCGCTAGGGACCTTTTCCTAATGCATTAAGTGTGTATGTTTATTCTGTGTTATCATTTAGTTAGCTAGTACATAAATAATAAAAACAATTTGTGTAGTACTGAATCATAAGTAAGGCTGGGGTTTTTGCAGATCCAAGGAGGTTACGACTTTTCAGAATGATGATATGATATGAGGTTATGATTAATATGTTGACTGTTTGTCACAACAATACATCACCCAAACATCATCACAGCTTTTTAATGGATTGCATGGTCATTCAGATGCGCGACAGTTCGAATGATAAACATAAAATGTAGAATAGTCCATTTTGAGTACTGGATGCAAATTTGCTGTGTTCTGATTGCAGGGGAAATACATTCACTGATTGACAAAATACATTCACTGATGAGCAAAATATATTCACTCATGGGCAAAATATTTTCACTGATGGAAAAAATATATTCACTAATGGGCAAAATACATTTACTGGTGGGCGAAATACATTCACTAATGGGCAAAACCTCCATAATGTACATAATGACCCCTGTCTCATGGAAGGAGAGATTCCACATGTCAAGCTCTATAATCAGAAGAGGCAGGCAGAACTATACCACATTATCACAGAACATGCTGTCACTCACCAATATTCACAAGCAGTCTTTTATCCTCTCACCCTTTCTCTCCCTCTCTCTCTCCCCCTCTTCATCTCTGTCTCTCTCTCTATCTGTCTTCCCTCTCTCCCCCTCTTCATCTCTGTCTCTCTCTCTCTATCTGTCTTCCCTCTCTCCCCCTCTTCATCTCTGTCTCTCTCTCTATCTGTCTTCCCTCTCTCCCTTCTTCATCTCTGTCTCTATCTGTCTTCCCTCTCTCCCTTCTTCATCTCTGTCTGTCTGTCTGTCTGTCTGTCTGTCTGTCTGTCTGTCTGTCTGTCTGTCTGTCTGTCTGTCTGTCTGTCTGTCTGTCTGTCTGTCTGTCTGTCTGTCTGTGTCTCTCTCTCTCTCTCTCTGTCTCTGTCTTACCCCTCTTCATCTCTCTCTCTCTGTGTCTGCCCCCTCTTCATCTCTCTTGCTCTCTCTCTCTCCCTCTCTGTCTTCCCCCTCTTCATCTCGCTCTCTGTGTCTTCCCCCTCTCGTTTTGTGAGTGGTATTGAGCTGCAACCGAGCGGATAAAACTGAAGCACTCCCAGAAATGGCACTTCAAATACCTCAGTCAAATATTGACTATCGAAATTAAAATTATCTGATTTTCTTCAGAAGCAATTAGTCTCACAGTCCAACCACTAACGCTTTTTAGCCAGACATGCTCAAATAGATTTTCCTGAGGTATTCATCTCCATCCTCAATGGACGAAGAAGGGAAATCTCGGGATATGTGTTACCACCCTACCGACCGATGTTAAGTTAATGGGCATGGCATGTACTGCATGTCTCTGGCACACATCCACACACACACACACACACACACACATCCACACACACACACACACACACACACACACACACACACACACACACACACACACACACACACACACACACACACACACACACACACACATACACACACACCTGCGCAAGTGAGGAGGCAGTCCCTGTGACAAACACTAATGTTGGATCAGGACAGACGGTGTCCTGTACACACACACCGTCGTCACATGAATACAAAGCAACCGGCTGATTCGCGGGGCATTCCTGGAGGGAACAACACCAAACTAATCATGCCATCCGTCATGACATGGATCAGCATTCTAATGAGATTCACATCATTAATCACAAACTCTATTGAATATTTGATGTCAACTGCCAATATTGCCTTAATGTGCGCCAGACAAAAGTCATTTGGTAGAAATGTTATGATATTCATCAAAGGCAACGGCAGAGGCCTCTTCAATCAATTGTTGCTTTACATTGTGGGCCTGTGAATCCCCCTCAGAATTGAATGACCCTAAAGGTGTTTTTGCTGATGTGAAGATGGTACCTTTTCAAGGAATGTGCCTGCCTTCCTCTGTGCGTATTTGTGTTATTGCATGCACGTCAGTATTTGTGTGTATATCAATCTTTTATTTATAGGGTTGCTATTTCGCTGCATGCAAAAACGGTTTGGCTCGTCAAGTGTGTAAAGATAACAAGATGTCGGTGGAGTTGCAGTATTGTTTGTCTCAACATTGACTGATTGGTGGACTGACAGACAATACAAACCAAACTATCCTTTACCCATGCCACACACAAACACACAAAACCATCCATCATGCTTCCTAATCGCATCACCCTCTATGATCCAAATGACAACGTCTCTCCATTATCCAAACAAGGTGGAATAGGCTACCTGCATCTGCCACATTTCTGCAACACATTTAAAAAACGTACACACAGGTACACAAACACACACCCATGAGATTCAACCTGCTCTACTTGCCCTCCTGTTTATTCTGACAGTTTTGTACCTGTCTCAATGCATGAGAACACAGTTAGAAGGAACACACTGGGCAGGATAATAAACTAAGCCAGTCTAATTCATCTGAGTCATCTTCACCGTTTACCTCACTCCACTCCTATACAACCATTCCTACAGCCCTGGGCCCAGGCCAAGACAAGATGCTCCCCTGAGAGAATAGGTCCTAATGGGGAATGCTATCTGTGTGACACAGAGAGGAGAGTTCCTAGCTATGTTTGAATACCCATAATAATATACTGTATATACTGTATACTACATACTTAATTGTATTATATACTATATACTATGTAGTATATACCAGAGGTGGGACCAAGTCATTGTTTTACAAGTCACAAGTAAGTCTCAAGTCTTAGCACTCAAGTCCCAAGTCAAGTCCCAAGTCAAGACAGGCCAGTCCGAGTCAAGTCTCAAGTCAAGACAGGCCAGTCCGAGTCAAGTCTCAAGTCAAGACAGGCCAGTCCAAGTCAAGTCTCAAGTCAAGACCGACAAGTATCAAGTCAAGTCTCAAGTCCTAAACTTTGAGTTTCGAATCCTAAATAAGTCATAATGTGCTCTTCACCAAATGTAATACCATTTCATATTTTTAACAAGAGTAATAGTTAGTATATTACATTTACGTAAATCATGAATGCTTTTAAAAATATATTTATTACTTAACAAAGAAACTTTATATTTCCATGGAAGTACATGGGTAGCCATAAGAAAGACCCCCTCCCCCAATAGTGATCGACTATCGAGGATCGCTATGGGGCGCAATCGGGCGATGTAGGCTTGTACACATTCGCCCAACCTTAACACACACACTGTGTGTGTGGTTACAGTAGGCTAGCATATGTCAAAGGCTTTAGGAACAGCAGTAACATCAGGCAGGATTTAGGCTACCAACAACCAGTTGTAGCTCAATCTTGGGTGCAATGATCATGTTCCCGCACTGACTGACTGTGTGGAGGCTCATTGATTCAACGTTAAGTTAGCCAACATGCTACACTGGCAAAGTTATGAATGATATAGCTGTCGGCTATATTAGCCATGACTTACCGTTCTTTGTGCAACTTCAAATGTCGAACAAAGTTGGAAGTTGTTGCGCCTCCATCTGTTATTTTGTTCCTGAATGTTTTGCAAGTTGCAATACGTTTTTTGTTGATACAGCGTAGTATTTATATCCGAAAATAATAATTTTGGATATCGTCTTTCCAAGGGCTCCATCTGAATTCACTCGCCGACGTTCCTCTGCACTGCCACGCGCAACTTTTTCTGAGCTGGCACAATTTGATTGGCTGCTGTCCGATTCAAACTGTAATCCGTTAAATTAAGAGTTGATGCGCTGCACACTTTTTTTAATGGCATCATTTTTAATATTTGGTCTTGGGGAGGGTATCAAGTCAGTTGGAGTCAAAAGCTGAAGTCCAAGTTAAGTCACGAGTCATTGGTGTTAAAGTCATAGTCGAGTTGCAAGTCAACATATTTGTGACTCAAGTCTGACTCGAGTCCAAGTCATGTGACTCGAGTCCACACCTCTGCTACATACCTTATACTATTAATTAATTGCAGTATACTGTAAAAGAACAGGATCCTTTCAGTTGAGTGTACGAGCGCTTCGCCTGTCTACCGGAAGTTGATGTTGTTGCTATGCAACTTCTTGCTAGCTTGTTGGCATAGCTAACAAATTACTAGCTAGACATCTTACAACTTCATTAACAATGTCCACTGAGAACGCACAACAACTATACTGCTTAACTAAGCTAAGAATAACGTGAATAATCAAGTCAATAAATGTTGGGTAGTTAGTTATATAGCATATAGTTAATATTCTGGCAAGTTCCATCTATTAGTAGCCAACTAACGTTAGGTAGCTAGCTAACATACCGATACAACTGCTAAAATGATATACTATGCGGTACGTATGGCTAGTGTAGCTAACAAATTGTCAGCCAACATAATGTGTAACGTGACTTATTTGAAAAGGCATTACTTTATTACATAGCTCAACATTTTCTTAACATTTGTTATAATTAGTTAAAGCAATGAATTTGTCGGACTTCGGTTGCATATTTTCCTCAATTTTCTTCAAATCTGAAAATGTTGTGAAGCCACGGCAATTTTCTGAAGAATTGCATTATGGGCCCTAAAAGCACAAAACATAGTGTCAACTGCTTGTATACTTCGTATTTTGGCAAATGTAGTATGACACCCGGGAACTTTTGGCATACTGACCACATCCATACTATAACCAATAAGCATACTACATGCTAAATATACATCACAATTAGTACAGTTAGTGCGGTTAGTATGAGTATTTGAACACAGCTATTGTTTATAGGAATGCTACTTTTCAGCCAGTGAAAAGCCTGGCTGAAACTGATCAAGTGTATCACTATCAGCCTTGCAGTGGTAGGCTGGTAAGGCCTGGATGATTAAAACCTGTTGGGGCTAGGGGGCAGTATTGAGAATTTTGAAAAAAATATGTGCCCATTTTTAACTGCCTCCTACACCAACTCAGAAGCTAGGATATGCATATTATTAACAGATTTGGATAGAAAACCCTCCGAATTTTCTAAAACTGTTTGAATGGTGTCTGTAAGTATAACAGAACTCATATGGCAGTCAAAACCCTGAGACAAATTCTGACAGGAAGTGGATACCTGATGTGTTGAATTACTTTTAAGCCTATGCCATTGAAACACACAGGGGCTTATTAATCACTAGATGTCACCAGTCTTTACAAAGTGGTTTGAGTCTTCTACTGTGAAAACTGACCGAACAAGAGACTTGGAACGTTGGTCATAAGCGGATGGCCGATACTACTCTGGCGCGCGAGTGCATGTTTGGGTACTCTCGTTCCAATACGTTTTAAAAGAGAATGCAATCGTCCGCCTTGAATATTATTGAAGTTCTGATTGAAAAAGGCCCTAATAATTTATGCTATACAACGTTTGACATGTTTGAACGAACGTAAATATTTTTTTCCCCCTCTTTGATGAAGACAAGTCCGGCGGGCGTCGTTCATATTTTTGAGTAGCCTACAGGACGCTCTAACAACACGGAGCTTTTTGGACATCAATTATAAGCTTTTTCGAACAAAACTACATTTGTTATGGACCTGGGATTCCTGGAAGTGCCTTCTGATGAAGATAATCAAAGGTAAGGGATTATTTACATAGTATTTTTGATTTTAGATGACTCCAAGATGGCGCCTAGTCTGTATCGCAAAGCCAATTTTTCTGGGCGCAGTACTCAGATTATTGCAAAGTGTGATTTCCCAGTAAGGTTATTTTTAAATCTGGCAATGCGGTTGCGTTCACGAGATGTTAATCTATAATTCTTTGAATGACAATATAATATTTTACCAATGTTTTCGAATAGTAATTATTTAATTTGTTGTGCTGATTGACTGGCGGTATTGGAGGGAAAATATTTCCTCAACATCAACGCCATAGTAAAACGCTGTTTTTGGATATAAATATGAACTTGATAGAACAATAAATGCATGTATTGTCTAAAATAATGTCCTAGGAGTGTCATCTGATGAAGATTGTCAAAGGTTAGTGCATAATTTTAGCTGGTTTTCTGCTTTTGGTGACGCCTGTCTTTGTATTGACAAAACATTACACACAGCTATTTTCAATGTACTGTCCTAACATAATCTAACTTTATGCTTTCGCCGTAAAGCCTTTTTGAAATCAGACAACGTGGTTAGATTAAGGAGATGTTTATATTTCAAAGGGTGTAAGATAGTTGTATGTTTGAGAAATTTGAATTATGACATTTAATTGTTTTCAAATTTGGCGCCCTTGATACTTCACCTGCTGTTGATAGGTTGTACCAGGGGTGGGACGCTTGCGTCCCACTAGCCCATAGAGGTTAATTCTACATATGTAAAACTAAGATCGTATTTAACCATCAAACAGGCAAAGCGTCAATAAAGGACTAAGATTGAATCCTACTACACTGGCTCTGAAGCTCGTCGGATGTCGCAAGGCTTGAAAACTATTACGGACTACAAAGGGAAAACCAGCCCGTGAGCTGCCCAGTGACGCGAGCCTACCAGACGAGCTAAATGCCTTTTATGCTCGCTTTGAGGCAACAATACGGAAGCATGCATGAGAGCACCAGCTGTTCTGGACGACTGAGTGATCACGCTCTCCGTAGCTGATGTGAGCAAGACCTTTAAACAGATCAACATTCACAAAGCCGTGGGCCTTAAGTAATCGCAGGACGTGTCCTCAAAGCATGCGCGGAACCACTGGCAACTGTCTTTACTGACATTTTCAACCTGTCCCTGACCGAGTCTGTAATACCTACATGTTTTAAACAGACCACTATAGTCCCTGTGCCCAAGAAAGCAAAGGTAACCTGCCTAAATGTTTACCGCCCCATAGCACTCACGTCAGTAGCCATGAAGTGCTTTGAAAGGCTGATCATGGCTCACATCAACACCATCATGCCGGAAACCCTAGACCCACTCCAATTTGCATACCATCCCAACAGATCCACTGGTGACGCAATCTCAATCGCTTTCCACACTGCCCTTTCCCATCTGGACAAAAGGAACACATATGTGAGAATGCTTTTAATTAACTACAGCTCAGCGTTCAACACTATATTGCCCACAAAGCTCATCACTAAGCTAAGAACTCTGGGACTAAACACCTCCCTCTGCAACTGGATCCTGGACTTCCTGAAAGGCTGCCCCCAGGTGGTAAGGGTAGGCAACAACACATCCTCAAAACTGGGGCCCCTCAGGGGTGCGTGCTAAGTCCCATCCTGTTCTCCCTGTTCACCCACGACTGCGTGGCCAAGCAAGACTCCAACACCATCATTAAGTTTGCTGACGACACAACAGTGGTAGGCTTGATCACCGACAACAATGAGACAGCCTACAGGGAGGAGGTCAGAGACCTGGCAGTGTAGTGCCAGGAAAACAACCTCTCCCTCAATGTGAGCAAGACAAAGGAGCTGATCGTGGAATATAGGAAAAGGAGGGTCGAACAGGCCCCCATTAACATCAACGGGGCTGAAGTGGAGCGGGTCGAGTGTTTGAAGTTCCTTGGTGTCCACATCACCAATGAACTATCATGGTCCAAAAACACCAAGACAGTTAGAAGAGGGCACGACAACACCTTTTCCACCTCAAGATTTGGCATGGGTCCTGAGATCCTCAAAAGGTTCTACAGCTGCAACATCGAGAGCATCCTGACTTGGTACGGCAATTGCCTGGTACGGCAATTGCTCGGCCTCTGACCGCAAGGCACTACAGAGGGTAGTGCGTTCGGCCCAGTACATCACTGGGGCTAAGTTGCCTGCCATCCAGGACCTCTACACCAAGCGGTGTCAGAGGAAGGCCCTAAAAATTGTCAAAGACCCCAGCCATCCCAGTCATAGACTGTTCTCTCTACTACCGCATGGCAAGCGGTACCTGAGTGCCGAGTCTAAGACAAAAAAGGCTTCTCAACAGTTTTTACCCCCAAGCCATAAGACTCCTGAACAGGTAATAAAATGGCTACCTGGACTATTTGCATTGTGTGCCCCCCCCCAACCCCTCTTTTTATGCTGCTGCTACTCTCTGTTTATCATATATGCATAGTCACTTTAACTATACATTCATGTACATACAACATCAATTGGGCCGACCAACCAGTGCTCCAGCACATTGGCTAACCGGGCTATCTGCATTGTGTCCCACCACCCACCACCCGCCAACCCCTCTTTTACGCTACTGCTACTCTCTGTTCATCATATATGCATAGTCACTTTAACCATATCTACATGTACATACTACCTCAATCAGCCTGACTAACCAGTGTCTGTATGTAGCCTCGCTACTTTTATAGCCTCGCTACTGTATATAGCCTGTCTTTTTACTGTTGTTTTATTTCTTTACCTACATTTTGTTCAACTAATACCTTTTTTGCACTTTTGGTTAGAGTCTGTAAGTAAGCATTTCACTGTAAGGTCTACACCTGTTGTATTCAGCGCACGTGACAAATAAACTTTGATTTGATTTGATTTGACTACATGGAACTCTATTCCACATCAGGTATCTGATGCAAGCAGTAGAATCATTTTTAAAAATACACCTTCTGGAACAACGGGGACTGTGAAGAGACAAATGCAAAGGTACAGACACATGCATACGCATACATTGTGATATTGTTGTATGGTGGTATTAAACATTTTGCTTTGTAGTTATGCAGTGGTGTAATACAATTAATGTTATATGATGTTCTGTTTTATCTTTTGTTTTATATGTAATGTAAGTGCTTTAATATGTTTGGTCCCCAGGAAGTGTAACTGCTGCCTTGGCAGAGATAGAGGGGAAGGAGGGAGAGGAGAGGAGGGGAGGGAGACCCTGCCAGCCAAAGCCCATTTGGCTTCCCGGTTGGTCCGATCTGTGATCAGCAATCACAAGCAAAGCTTTGTTCCCTCTCCCGGTGGCCTCTAATGCCCCCACACAGTTCCTCAACAGTACCAGAGGACAAACTGTTCAGCCACTGAATACATATCAGCAAGAAAATAGTTGCTGGAGAAAAGAAGCTGGCACCAGTTCAGCCAGATAAGAGAAGGAGGAGAATTGCAAGGACGTTGGGAGAGGGAGGAGAGGAGTAAAAGTCACGCAGAGATACCAAACTGCGAGCTTGCTTTAGTTATGGAAATGAAGACAGTCGAATGGTGTCACAGCCGGCACACACACACAAACATAAACTGTTAGATAGAAAGTGTGACTGAAAACCCCCATAAACCCCTAAACTGCTGTCAGATCTGTAGTGAAAAGTGTGTGAATGCCCCCGGTACACACCATCTCTCCTTGCTTGTTACCTTCAAACACCTGCAGGTGTGCCAAATCACCTGTATTCAAGCTGCCACCAGGAATTCAGCACTTATACACATCAAACCAAGTCAGTCTTGTCATTTCCTTATTTGTCTAAGAGTAATATGCTCTGTGCATAGCAGATACACACTACAAAATATTTGATCATACCCTCTTAGAAAAAAAGGTGCTATCTAGAACCTTTTGGTTCCAGGTAGAACCCTTTTGGGTTCCATGTAGAACCCTTTTCACAGAGGTAGAACCCTTTCCAAAAAAGTATCCTATGGGGACAGATGAATAACCCTTTTGGAACCCTTCTTTTCTAAGAGTGTACAGTAGAGGCTATATGCTGAGGAGTAAGCTGAAGGGTTTTAAGACAGCTCATCTCAGACTCAATCACAGATTGGTTGATGAGCTGCTGAGAGACCCATCACTAGTGGTGGCCACTCCTTTGGATTGGGCCACATTTCAATCTATCTACTTCGCTACTCCTGTGGATTGAGCCACATTTCAATCCAACCACAACGCTAATGGCATCTTAACCTGTTTATAGGCCAAGCTGAGCCTGAAAGAGACTTACTCAATATATGATTAAAGGCAACATACCTGTCAAGATATTCTAGATAAGGACTAGGCTATATACAGTAATATGACTCCTTTATTTGGTGGTAGTCTTGGATACAGTACTGGAAATCTAAGTATACATAACTCATGAATGTAATGCTGTGGGTTCCATAGAAGCTGGAGGGCCTCCAAACCATTCGTGGACATAATGTATGCATAATTGTTATAATAACTTGTTTTGATTTGATGGTGTGAAATTCCAGTGGAGGCCAAACAGTGGTTAATGCTATAGGGTTATCATCCGGCCTATTTACTCTGATGGACCTATCAAATCATATCATAGTACTGATGCCAACAAAGCCTATAATATAGGTTTTAAAATGAATTAAATTATAAATGTAAAGTTTAAACATGATCCAATCACACACACATACAGTAGGACCATATGCAGGCCATACAGAGTATGAAGCTTTGGTTTTAGTTGAGCAGGCCCCAGCCCTATGGGACAATAGGAATCTGTCATGTATAAAGCCAAGCTGTCGAAACTAGTTTGATTAATTGATATGTCTTTACAGGAGCAATGATATACTACTCCTGTCAGAGCAGGTGACTATGTGTGTTCCCTTTATTTTGTGGCTTTCTCTCAACAAAACCACTACAGGTCAAATTACAGCCGTACGTAATTGAACGTTTGTATTTCTGTCTGCTAAAGTAATGAAGTGGCCAGCGGACCATGGCACAAACCTATGTTCCCTGTGGAAAAATGTTCAGTTTTGTGTCAGCGGTGTGATGCAGTGTTCTACCCAGACCTCTCTGAGGAAGGGAGAGCTGATGGACTCCCCCACTAGGGAGTTGGACCAGAAATCCAGAGTTGGACCAGACTTGGCTACATGAAGCTCCCCATCCATATAATCGTATTCATTAGGATCTAAGATCAGCACTTGCAAACATGTAGAAATTAAGTAGGACCCCACACACACGATTGCTACTATACCTTTCATTAGGCTAGTAAATACACAATGTTTCAAATCACATGTGGATCTTCGTCTTGGATCATTACTAGTTTTCTAAAACTGGCACTTGTGACTCTGGTGTGAGTGTATCACCATCATCACAAGCAAATGTCTAGGCAGGCTAATCAAATCCAGAACAATCCAATTAAAGCTAATGTGACTGTCAGCCCCTGGAACTGGTTAATTGTTTGAAGTGCCCCTTGAGACAGAAACAGAATCACGTTTATTGAGACAGAGTGCAACTTGAGACAAGAGCACATGGGGGGAGTCTCAGAGGCAGAATTAATTAACTCTTGACCAATCAGATTGACGCAAATGCACACGGCAGAGGTAAACCAGAGAAGGGTCCTTTTCTCCGTAGTTTTTGGTTAGAAGGAACAGCGAAAGAGAAGTCTGATTTTCGCCAAGATAAAACTGATTCTGTCACAAAAAGTGAGTGTTTTACATTGATCTTTGGAAGGTCGCGTGGAATCTCCTGTAATTGCTATTTGAAGTGGGGAAAATAGCATACCGATGTCACGGCAGACCGGAGGGCCCCATGCAAAGTTGATAAAAACTACATTCAAAAGTTTGTTGTTTTATGAAATTAAGTATTTCAAATGTCATGATATATCCTTGTAGTTAACAATATCACAAGGATAATCTAATAAAACGTATAACAAAGCTTTTAAATTCTCAAAATAGAACCCACATTTTTTTCCAAAGATGAACACTCACTTAAGTAATCAAATACTGTGATCCATTCAGATATCCGGATATTCGATTAATCGTGGCCATCCCTAGTGTGTGTGTGTGTGTGTGTGTGTGTGTGTGTGTGTGTGTGTGTGTGTGTGTGTACATATAAATATATAGGCCTACAGTATATATGAGGATCTCCTCATGTGGTTGGAAATTACAGATGTCCAGTATTATTCCATAGTGTCATCACACGTCTTTCAAAGGTACGATCCGTATACAGAGAAAATACTGTTGTATTTGATATGCTGTTGTAATCAGTGATAAAGAGTGATTAAAAGGCTGTGTGCATTAGAGAGAGAACAGTAAATGTCTTTGCTTTCTGCACCAATAGATCCACAGACGATGCAATCGCCATCGCACTGCACACTGTCCTATCCCATCTGGACAAGAGGAATACCTATGTAAACATGCTGTTCATTGACTATAGTTCAGCATTCAACACCATAGTACCCTCCAAGCTCATCATTATGCTCGAGGCCCTGGATCTGAACCCCACCCTGTGCAACTTGGTCCTGGACTTCCTGACGGGGCGCCCCCCAGGTGGTGATGTTAGGAAACAACACCTCTACTTCGCTGATCCTCAACACAGGGGCCCCACAAGGGTGCTCAGTCCCCTCCGGTACTCCCTGTTCACTCATGACTGTGTGGCTAAGAACGTCTCCAACTCAATCATCAAGTTTGCAGATGACACAACAGTAGTAGGCCTGATTACCAATGATGACTAGACAACCTACAGGGAGGAGGTGAGGGCTCTGGGAGTGTGGTGCCAGGAAAATAACCTCTCACTTAATGTCGACAAAACAAAGGAGCTGATCGTGGACTTCAGGAAACAGCAGATGGAGCACCCCCCCTAACCACATCGACGGGACCGCAGTTGAGTAGGTGGAAAGCCTCAAGTTCCTCGGCGTACACATCACTGATGATCTGAAATGGTCCACCCACACAGACAGTGTGGTGAAGAAGGCGCAACAGTGCCTCTTCAATGTCAGGAGGTGGAAGAATGTTGGCTTGGCACCTAAAACCCTCACACACTTTTACAGATGCACAATTGAGAGCATCCTGTTGGGCTGTATCACGGCCTGGTATGGCAACTGCACCACCCGCAACCGCAGGGCTCTCCAGAGGGTCTTCCCAACGCATCACTGGGGGAAAACTACCTGCCCTCCAGGACACCTACAGCAGCCGATGTCACATGAAGGCCAAAAAGATCATCAAGGATTACAAACACCTGAGCCACTGCCTTCACCCCTATATCATCCAGAAGGCGAGGTCAGTACAGGTGCATCAAAGCTGGAACCGAGAGACTGAAAAACATCAGACTGTTAAATAGCCATCACTAGGCGGCTTCCACCCAGTTACGTAACCCTGCACCTTAGAGGCTGCTAACCTATATACATAGACTTCACTGGCCACTTTAATAATGGAACACTAGTCACTTTAATAATGTTTACATATTTTTGCTTTACTCATCTCATATGTATATACTGTATTCTATTCTACTGTATTTTCGTCTATGCTACTCCGACATTGCTCATCCTAATATTTATATATTCCTTAATTCCATTCTTTTACTTTTAGGTTTGTGTCTATTGTGTGTAGAGTATTGTTGTGAATTGTTAGATATTGGAGCTAGAAACCCAAGTATTTCGCTACACCCGCAATAACATCTGCTAAACATGTGTATGTGACCAATAAAATGTGATTTGATTTGACAAGCACAGTATGCTTGATTAGTGGGCAAGATAAATAATCTCTCAGCGACTGTCCTCCTATGCTCCTTGAAGACCCCTCTTTCAAAGTCACTGAGATGTCTTCATCGAATTGCTTAATTAACTCGGAAAACCACACCTGTGTGGAAGCACCTCCCTCATTTCTTCAAGTGTTTCCTTTATTTTGTCAGTTACCTGTACGTATTGTACCTTACAGAGTATTTTACAACTACACATACAGCATAAGTGAGCTACAAAACAGGAAGGGCATGGAAACAGGTTAAAATAATATGCTCACAACGATGGATAGTTTTGGAGGGATGGAGGAGTATATGAAAGGTTTGGTGGGCAAAGCTACATATTCCTGCTCATTATGTTGGTACTAACACAATTCATCTTCATTGCTCTAATCTTTGTGCATATCCCAACCCAAAATTACAAACGTTATTTCAAAATGGAACACAAATATGTTTTTATCCTCACCCATTCCAGAACTGCTCAGATTGGCCCTAAAGCCTGTTGGAGGATTGTCCCCTAAACCTGTTGAAGGATTGGTCCCTAAACCTGTTGAAGGATTGGTCCCTACAGAATATTGAAGGATTGGCCCCTAAAGCATGTTGAAAGATTGGCCCCTAAAGCCTGTTGAAGGAAGAGCCCCTAAAGCATGTTGAAAGATTGGCCCCTAAAGCCTTTTGAATGATTGGCCCCTAAAGCTGTTGAAGGATTGGACCCTAAAGCCTGTTGAAGGATTAGCCCCTAAACCGGCTAAGGATTGGACCCTAAAGCCTTTTGAAGGATTGGCCCCTAAAGCTGTTGAAGGATTGGACCCTAAAGCCTGTTGAAGGATTAGCCCCTAAAGCCTGTTGAGGGGAAAAGGCCAATCCAGCTGGCATCTTGCAGAATGAGCCATTGCTCATTATTGCTACACTAACCAAAATGATACTGGCTACAAACTAAAGGGAAATTGAGAAAGTGGTTGCTTTTTTATTACATTTTCAAAAGGCATAAGCAGCCTTTGTAGTAGCAAATATGGAAATACACAGTCGGGTTGTTTGTGGCATAGTCATGAGTATTAGCATACCTGCTATGTTTGTCTTTTTCAACTTCTGTGATATTTAGGAAAAGCAGATTAGTTTGTTATGAGGCAGAGAACGATGTGCCTAAGGACGTTTTTAGCGATATTAAACATATGGGAATAAATTAATGAATGTGTGTTTTCTCTGTATGCAAAAAAGCATCTGCTAGGCCCTGAGAGTGTTACAGCATCAGCCCTCTGTCTGCAGAAAGGCGGCTGCTAGGCCCTGAGAGTGTTACAGCACCAGCCCTCTGTCTGCAGAAAGGTGGCTGCTAGGCCCTGAGAGTGTTACAGCACCAGCCCTCTGTCTGCAGAAAGGTGGCTGCTAGGCCCTGAGAGTGTTACAGCACTAGCCCTCTGTCTGCAGAAAGGCGCTGCTAGGCCCTGAGAGTGTTACCGCACCAGCCCTCTGTCTGCAGAAAGGTGGCTGCTAGGCCCTGAGAGTGTTACAGCACCAGCCCTCTGTCTGCAGAAAGGTGGCTGCTAGGCCCTGAGAGTGTTACAGCACCAGCCCTCTGTCTGCAGAAAGGCGCTGCTAGGCCCTGAGAGTGTTACAGCACCAGCCCTCTGTCTGCAGAAAGGTGGCTGCTAGGCCCTGAGAGTGTTACAGCACCAGCCCTCTGTCTGCAGAAAGGCGCTGCTAGGCCCTGAGAGTGTTACAGCACCAGCCCTCTGTCTGCAGAAAGGTGGCTGCTAGGCCCTGAGAGTGTTACAGCATCAGCCAGACGCCTTGGCTCTTCAAACACACACACATACAGACACTCATACATGTACACACAGGCACACACACACACATGCGCGCACAAACACACACACACACACACACACACACACCACATACACACACACACACACACCCACACACACACACACACACACACACACACACACACACACTGAAAGTGCTCTATCTTGAAAACTGGACTGCTGACTAATGAACAAAATACAAAAATATCCTTTTTGAGTGTAGTATTCCTTTAAAACTGATCCTAAGAAAACTATCTTTCTAAATCAGATCATGTTTAACCATATAGGTACAATTGCTTGTCAAACAACATTATAACAAATCTGACAGCATGCTGTATGGTACGTAAACATGGTTGCCTTGCCATAGATGCTCTGATCAGTGATCACACAGGGAGGAGCCCGGAGACCAGTCTCTCCATCTGTTACAGTATGGAGAAAAACCAAAGCATTCAGCTCAAACGACACCACCACCACCGCAAGCAACTGAACATCACTAATTGACGATTTTACCCAGCTACAAGTATCCTCCGAGAGCAATTTACCATGTCTCATATCATATGATCACGTTCCATTGTGTTATTTTCCAACACACGCACGCACGCACACACATTCATGAACATGAACATATAGTGATGTGTAAAAATAGACCAGAGAAACTCAAATTAGCCATATCCAACCTAGCCCAGACCGGCCTCCACCAGCCTAAGTTACAGACCAGCCTGAGTTACAGACCAGCCTGAGTTACTGTCCAGCCTGAGTTATAGACCAGCCTGAGTTATAGACCAGCCTGAGTTATAGACCAGCCTGAGTTACTGTCCAGCCTGAGTTATAGACCAGCCTGTGTTACAGATGAGCCTGTGTTACAGACCAGCCTGAGTTACTGTCCAGCCTGAGTTATAGACCAGCCTGTGTTACAGATGAGCCTGTGTTACAGACCAGCCTGAGTTACAGACCAACCTGAGTTACAGACCAGCCTGAGTTACAGTCGGTGTGATCATTTTCATTCTGTGACTGTCGACATTTCCTCATGTCCACACGCTACTCTCTCTCGTGAGCTTTCTGAAGGGGAGCAAAATGGATGTCCCGTGATGATGATTCATTAAAAAAGTGAATCAAACATGTACAGTGGGTTTGTAGCTGAGGCAGGCAGACAGTAAAAACAGAGTCCCAGTGTCACAGGGTGAGCGTGTCGTGGCCCCTTCGCATGCATATTTCATGAACACAGGACCAAAACAAAATATTTAATTTGGGGCGTGCTTTTGCATAATGCAGCGATATCACTGGAACCGTGTCTATGGGAGATGGAACGCCTTTGGATCAGCGGTGTTAAGGAGAAAGGGGACAACTGGCTTCGCACACGAGAGAGATGACATTCCTCAGACACTAATGCTTTTAGGAGGATGTACAAATGGGACAACAGCTAGCCTCGCTGTGCCCCCCTAATAATGACCGTGCCCTTTAAACAAATCAATTTGTAAAACCAAAAGAGGAATGGTCAGTGCCGTTATATTGCCCCAGTGCTGTTATTATTGTAGTTATCTTAGTTAGCCCCCATGGGTGCCGTATAAAGGGCTAGGTTGTATGTATTATTGTACAGCTCAGTACCATTCTGCGCTGATTGGTTGGTTCATTAACACTAAGACAGCATTAACATAAAAGTTGGGGCTTGTTGAGTAATGTCAGTGAAGCCCGTTCACTGTGGGGGCGAGAATGTTGCTGACACTATGGTTTTGACTCTGCGGCAGCAGTATCACTCAAGTGAGATTACATGTAGTACAGGTTCGGCTTTGTTTCAATCGAACCAGCCATTCATAATGTATGGGATAACATGTGGCTTCTTGTAACATCCCAGAAGACCAAAGTCCTCTAAGTGTACTGTCGAATTTGACCGATGCCTGTACAGTGTAATCTAATATAAACAGCTGGAACATATTTTCTACATCACATACAGTTGAAGTTGGAAGTTTACATACACTTAGGTTGGTGTCATTAAAACTCGTTTTTCAACCACTCCACAAATTTCTTGTTAACAAACAATAGTTTTGGCAAGTCAGTTAGGACATCTACTTTGTGCATGACACAAGTAATTTTTCCAACAATTATTTACAGACAGATTATTTCACTTATAATTCACTGTACCACAATTGCAGAAAATGATGTAATGTCTTTAGAAGCTTCTGATAGGCTAATTGACATCATTTGAGTCAATTGGAGGTGTACCTATGGATGTATTTCAAGGCCTACCTTCAAACTCAGTGCCTCTTTGCTTGACATCATGGGAAAATCAAAAGAAATCAGCCAAGTCCCCAGAAACAATTGTAGACCTCCACAAGTCTGGTTCATCCTTGGGAGCAATTTCCAAACGCCTGAAGGTACCACGTTCATCTGTACAAACAATAGTACAAACACCATGGGACCACGCAGAGAAATGTCCTCTCGTCTGATGAAACAAAAATAGAACTGTTTGGCCATAATGACCATCGTTATGTTTGGAGGAAAGATGGGGAGGAACACCTCCCCAAGGAACACCATCCCAACCATGAAGCACGGGGGTGGCAGCATCATGTTGTGGGGGTGCTTTGCTGCAGGAGGGACTGGTACACTTCACAAAATAAATGGCATCATGAGGAAGGACAATCATGTGGATATATTGAAGCAACATCTCAAGACATCAGTCAGGAAGTTAAAGCTTGGTGGCAAATGGGTTTTCCAAATGGACAAAACCGCAAGCATACTTCCAAAGTTGTGGCAAAATGGCTTAAGGACAACAAAGTCAAGGTATTGGAGTGGCCATCACAAAGCCCTGACCTCAATCTTACAGAAAATTTGTGGGCAGAACTGAAAAAGCGTGTGCGAGCAAGGAGGCCTACAAACCTGACTCAGTTACACCAGCTCTGTCAGGAGGAATGGGCCAAAATTCACCCAACTTATTGTGGCTCAGTTGGTAGAGCATGGTCTTTGCAATACCAGCATGGTGTGTGCAACACCAGGGTTGTGGGTTTGATTCCCACGGGGGGCCAGTACAACAACAAAAAAATGTATGAAATGTATGCATTCACTACTGTAAGTTGCTCTGGATAAGAGCATCTGCTAAATGACTAAAATGTGAATGTAAAAATGTTATTGTGGGAAGCTTGTGGAAGGCTACCCAAAATGTTTGATCCAAGTTAAACAATTTAAAGGCAATTCTATCAAAGACTAATTGAGTGTATGTAAACTTCTGACCCACTGGGAATATGATGAAAGAAATAAAAGCTGAAATAAATCCTTCTCTCTAATATTATTCTGACATTTCATATTCTTAAAATAAAATGGTGATCCTAACTGACCTAAGACAAAAAATTCTTACTTGGATTACACGTCAGGAATTGTGAAAAACGGAGTTTAAAAGTATTTGGCTAAGGTGTATGTAAACTTCTGACTTGAACTGTATAAATGGGAAACTGTAACATAATATGTGAACGATGCTGAATGGGTGTAGACAAAGACGAGCTCTCCAGTAGGTGTTCCAAAACATTCAAGAGCCATTTTCTCAAAAGTGGGGTTACAAATTTATCAACGTTCATAGCAGAATTACTTTCCCATTGCTCCTCAACTGCAGTGTATGATATTTTGTAGCTCTGAGTCTCTACTTTTATCCAATGTAAAAAGCACCATTTCAATTGTAGCTAGACAAGATGAAATCGAGGCGGTGAGTCACATATTGGATAGCAGTTGGCAGATTTCTTTCAGCCCAAATACACGCAATAATAATGCATTTTGTGACCAAATTCACATTCTTTATTCTCCAGATCACATTATGCTATTTAGAACAGTTAGCCACTGTGAACCCTTATTAGTGCCCCTCACAGGGCATTTAGATCACAACAGCTTTGCTGAATCATTCAAGTAGTTACAGTACCAACCCTTATCAGCAGGAATTGCCTCTCGAGGACCAAGAACAGGAAGTGAGACCACACAGGCTCAGAAAATGGCACCGACTGTTTTCACTTGGGATTTCTGTCCATCATCTATCCATTTAACCCCGACCACCTCACAACACACAGGCCCACGGCACACACACACAGACACACATCCCCCCCACACACTCACACTGATGCCAGGACAACCACTCTCTCACCCTCTCCCTGGGGCAGGCTGTCCCTGTCCCTTAGCCCCTGGGGATAAGAGGCTGCTTTGTTGACATGGCCTGCCAGGTGTTATCAGTCACTTCCAGGGATGGAGGGAGGGCATAGCTGCTGGATCACCTCACCCTGACACCCTGGGGGTTCCTAGGCCTAAAGACACCCAAAGGGGATTATATATTGTTCAACAGGATGATCCATGGGCATTACAAACAGGGATGACACCATATTATCACAGATGCAGGAGGAGAAAGTTTAGCTACAGGCTATGCACACAGGACCTAGATGACCCTTCAACTTGTAGCCATCTCTATAAATGCCTGGTTAGAATCTGCCATTTTACATTGCAGTACATAGACACTATGGGCTACTTTCTAATCTATTAAATGTAATTTTCTATTCTCTCTTGCAATGCACAAAGCTGTTCCCAAAATAACCAGTGTTAAAGTGGTATTTGTGCCAATGTCGATGTATAATGTGGGCTTGAAAGGGCTTGACCCTCTAATCATGAGACATTCATTTGAGCACCACAGGTGGTTAACCTCTGGACTTCACTAAGCGTCTATAGAGACATGAGCTTAAGAAGAGTGCATTATTCTTTGTGATAATGTCTTAAGGTTTTCATAATCCTTGAGCTAGTGAAAGGCTTTATTTCAATAGATGTTATCGTGGTGACATGGGGGAACCATAGCATAGGACACTAAGGACCCAGCCAAACACACAAAGGATATTTCATGTAATAAAAAAGGGAAAATCCCATTATCTGGGTAAGTGAATTAATGTCAATTTTATAAAAAATAAAATATCACAATAGCCGTACAGCTTTTTTCTCTCAGTGAAGAAAGCCTCGTGATGTGCTACACTATAGCCTTAGATACAGTAGCTTACAAAATGTCATGAAGCTATACGCTGTGGCAGTAGATCATTAAAATGATACACCTTTGTACATATGAAGAGTTAGTCTCCCTACCATGACTACCATCAAAGATGGGATCTAATGCAGGGAGGGGGATGAAACGCTAGCTCCTCAAGGATAAACATCTCCACAGCAGCTACCGTAGCAACGTGTCGGCAACCACGGAACGTCAAAGTGTTTCAGTGGAGATTTTTATACCTATTATGAAGAAAATCTTCCAAGTGGCTTTGAGGTGAAATTGGGGAGCTACTGGCTACTGGTGAGATAGGGATGTGGATTACGCCAAGGTGTGGAAATATTTATCTTCAAACCCCCTAGAGTCGATGTCTGCGCCCCCACGGAAATCTAATTAACATAATACACAAATCCCCATAAAAATCTGTCAGTTTAAAATACACATTTGGCCTACAAACTATCATGACCACTCTATGAAAAAATTGGACTCAAACACATACATGTTGGACATTTTGCTCCTCTAGGATGCCCACAGGCCTCACAAGATTCTCCTGAAGGTCCCCCGGTACTAGTTGAAAAAATGCAAGGAAGTATACATGGAGACTGTTCAGTGCCAAAAATAAGGGGTTAAATGAACTACATGACCGTCAAACATCTCAATCCAAAATCATTAATATAGAGTTGGTCCCCACTTTGCTGCTATAACAGCCTTCACTCTTCTGGGAAGGCTTTCCACTAGATGTTAGAACATTGTTATGGGGAATTGCTTCCATTCAGCCACAAGACCATAAGTGAGGTTGGCCACTGATGTTGAGTGATTAGGCCTGGCTCGCAGTCGGCGTTCCAATTTACCCCAAAGCTGTTCCCTGGGGTTGAGGTCTGGGCTCTGTGCAGGCCAGTCAAGTTCTTCCACACACTGTATGGACCTAGCTTTAACAGTTGGCACTATGCATTGGGGCAGGTAGCGTTCTCCTGGCATCCGCCAAACCCAGATTCATCCATCGGACTGCCAGATGGTGAAGAATAATTCATCCCACCAGAGAACGCGTCTCCACTGCTCCAGAGTATACAATGGCAGCGAGCTTTACACCACTCCAGCTGAGGCTTGGCATTGTGGATGGTGATCTTAGACTTGTGCGGCTGCTCGGCCATGGAAACCCAGTTCATGAAGCTCCTGACTAACAATTATTGTGCTGACATTGCTTCCAGAGGCAGTTTGGAACTCGGTAGTTAGTGTTGCAACCGGGGACAGACGATGTTCACGCGTTATGCACTTCAGCACTCGGCGGTCCCATTCTGTGAGCTGGTGTGGCCTACCACTTCGCGGCTCAGCTGTTGTTGCTCCTAGACGTTTCCACTTCACAATAACAGCAGACACAGTTGACCGGGGAAGCTCTAACTGGGCAGACAATTTACGAACTGACTTGTTGGAAAGGTGGCATCCTATGACAGTGCCATGTTGAAAGTCACTGAGTTCTTCAGGAAGGCCATTCTACTGCTAATGTTTGTCTATGGTGATTGCATGGCTGTGTGCTTGGGTTTGATACACCTGTCAGCAACGGGTGTGGCTGAAATAGCAGAATCCACTCATTTGAAAGGGTGTCCACATACTTTTGTATATACAGTGTACATGTAAAAAAAAAAAAAAAATCTGTGGTGGAAAAAGTACCCAATTGTCATACTTGAGTAAAAGTAAAGATACCTTCATAGAAAATGACTCAAGTAAAAGTGAAAGTCACCCAGTGAAATACTACCTGAGTAAAAGTCTAAAAATATTTGGTTTTAAATATACTTTAGTATCAAAAGTAAAAGTGAAAGTATAAATAATTAAAATTTCCTTATAGTGCCTTCGGAAAGTATTCAGACCCCTTGACTTTTTCCACATTTTGTTATGTTACAGCCTTATACAAAAATTTATTAAATAAATAAAAACATCTACACACAATACCCCATAATGACAAAGTGAAAACAGGTTTTTAGAAATGTTTGCAAATGCATAAAAAAAAATATATATATATATCTTATTTACATAAGGATTCAGTCCCTTTGCTATGAGACTCGATATTGAGCTCAGGTGCATCCTGTTCCATTAATCATCCTTGAGATGTTTCTACAACTTGATTGGAGTCCATGATTTGTAAAGGCACACACCTGTCTATATAAGGTTCCACAGTTGACAGTGCATATCAGAGCAAAAAACAAGCCATGAGGTTGAAGCAATTGTCTACAGAGCTCTGAGACAGGATTGTGATGAGGCACAGATCTGGGGAAGTGTACTATTGAAGATCCCCAAGGACACAGTGGACTCCATCATTCTTAAATAGAAGAAGTTTGGAACCACCAAAATTCTCTGGTCTGATGAAACCAAGATTGAACTCTTTGGCCTGAATGCCAAGCGTCATGTCTGAAGGAAACCTGGCACCATCCATACGGTGAAGCATGCTGGTGGCAACACCATGCTGCTGGGATGTTTTTCAGCGGCAGGGACTGGGAGACTAGTCAAGATCGAGGCAAAGATAAATGGAGATATTCGATCACCTTCCAACAGGACAATGACCTTAAGCACACAGCCAAGACAACGCAGGAGTGGCTTCGGAACAAATCTCTGAATGTCCTTGAGTGGCCCAGCCAGAGCCCGGACTTGAACGCGATCGAATATCTCTGGAGAGACCTGAAAATAGCTGTGCAGCAACGCTCCCTATCCAACCTGACAGCGCTTGAGAGGATCTACAGAGAAGAACGGGATAAACTCCCTAAATACAGATGTGCCAAGCTTGTAGCATCATACCCAAGAAGACTCAATGTTGTAATCGCTGCCAAAGGTGCTTCAACAATGTACTGAGTAAAGGGTCTGAATTCTCATGTAAATGTGATATTTCAGTTTTTTATTTTAAGTAAGTTAGCAAAGATTTCTAACCCTGTTTTTTCTTTGTCATTATGGGGTATTGTGCGTAGATTGAGGGGGAAATAAACTATTTAATACATTTTAGAATAAGGTTGTAACGTAACAAAATGTCAAGAGGTCTGAAGAATACTTTCCGAAGGCAAACCAGACGGAAGTGGTGTAAAAATACTTTAAAGTACTACTTTAGTACTACTTTACTTTCACTCCACTTCATTCCTAAAGAAAAGAATGTACTTTTTACTCCATAGATTTTCCCGGACACCGAAAATAACTTCTTACATTTTGGAATGCATACAGTACTGTAGAAGGACAGAAATGGTTCAATTCACACACATATCAAGAGAACTTCTCTGGTCATCCATACTGCCGCTGATCTGGCGGACTCACTAAACACAAATGCTTCCTTTGTAAAATGTGTTGGAGTGTGCCCCTGGCTCTGCGTACATATATTTATTTTTACTCTTTATCCTATAGGAACCTTCTGAATAAGGTTCTTTGTCAACGGCCATATTGCTGCAAGCCAAAATTCCCCCTTGAATCATTATTTTCAGGTTACACTTTAGAATAATTAGAATTACAGCTAAACTTGACTAGAGGTCAGTATACTAATGTGTAGCTCTATCATTGTATGTCCTAGAAGTAACCACTAATGTGTAACATCACATACCCTATTCTGTCCATCAGCTCTCCTCTTTGTATTGCTACCCTGGCTCCACCAAAGGCCCTTCTAGTGTAATCAGGTAGAGACAGGGTAAGGGTACACGGACAAGTGCAACACCGGTGAATGATCACAATGACACAATGGCTCAAGCGCTAGCTCCAACCGTTGACTGGGAGCCAAAATGCTCAGTCCTGATTTCCACCAGGTTGCTTTGTATGCAGCTAGACTGTAGCTGTTTCAGAGCCAACAGCTCCCTCCCTCACTGCTCCTTATCTCTCTGCTTTACTCAAATACATTATGTTCGGTTACGCACAAGCAGCAAGCAACCCCCTGAAACAAAGTCAAGCCTTTACAAAGTAGCTTAAATAGGCATTTCTGTAATTGCTGGATGTTTAAAGGCCCGCTGTCAGAGGGGAAACTGGCACGGGCACAAACAGCTGAGGCAAAGCGATCAAGCGACTAAATATCTGAACGAAGGGTGGCTAATAGCACTATGGTAGAGTGTTGCTATTTAAAGTCTCAGACTGGGTAGGACTAGGAGATACCAACCAAGGTGACTGTTTAGGGGTGTATCTTAGGTCATTTTCTACATATGATAATACGACTTCAATCAAATGGATTTTATAAAGCCCTTTTTACATCAGTTGTCACAAAGTTCTTCACAGATACCCAGACAAAACCCCCAAAGAGCATGCAATGCAGATGCAGAAGCACAGTGGCTAGGACATAATTATGAACACGGAGGGAATAAAAGCTAGTCTATTGATCAGAAAAACCCCTTGTCCCATTCATCCTTGAGGATCATCACCCTTCCTCACGCAAGGGTGTGCTGTGGTATACAGTGTTCCACTCTGTGAATCTGAAGCACTACACACATCCACCACAGGATGTCAGTAGCTGAAGCCAGAGAGAGAGAGAGCGAGAGGGAGAGAGAGAGAGAGATCCTCCCTTTCTCCTCCATGCAGTCAGTACTTACTGTATTGCGTCACTGTATGGAATCACTGTCTAACTGTATTCACAGAACATATAGCCAATGCCGACTCACAATAGCCGACACGCATGAGTAGGGTTGCACATTTTGGGGAATATTCAGAGGTGGAAACTTTATGTGGGAATTAACGGCAATAAATGGGAATTAATAGGAATATATGGGAATTAACGGAAATATATGCAAATTAATATTAATACCATTTAAATGTAGATGTTTTTTGCATTGGATATATTTACCATATCATATGGAGACAGAAACATAAACCTTTTACCTTATCAAAAGTAGACATAATTGCAAATTATTAAATCCTTCCAATAGAAATTTTTAAAAACAATTTAGTTGAACTTTAATTAAATGAGTTGACTCTTCACATGGGATGATTTCAATGAACAACAAAAGAAAGGGAATATCTCCCCAAAACACTTTCAACATACATCTGTAAAATGATAGTCTAGAAACTAAAGCTTTGGTTGTCTTCCTCTCAAGCTTCCATGTCTTTTCCCTGGACCTCCTCAATGTCCACCTCTTGAACATCAGACTCACTGTAACTTTCTAACCTTGTTGAGGATGGCTCGTTGTCAGGCTAAAAAAAAACTACAATTTGCCCAGATAGCCACCAATTTCTCAACCCTTGTATTAGTCAGCCTGTTGAGTGCTTTGGTGTGTGTTCCCAGACAAGGACCAGTTGCTCTTTGTGTCGGCTGATTTTGGTGGGATTTGGAGGTTGATGGAGGCAACAGGGGAAAGAGCCTCAGATACACAAAGTCCCTTCTACCAGGTGGCTGGTGAGATATGTTGGCACGACTGCCATATTGTATCTCCATCCCAAAGCCCTTGCTTGGAAGTGTACTTCGCCAGACTGCCAAGAACCTTGCCCTCATCCAGGCCAAGGTGGCGAGACACGGTAGTGATGACACCATAGGCCTTGTTGATCTCTGCACGAGACAGGAGGTCCAACAGGTCCAACATGTACACTGAGGCATGTATGGGCTTCAGGCAGAAGTCTTCACGCTTTTTGATGTATTTCAAAACTGCAGTTTCCTCTGCTTGGAGCAACAGTGAAGTGGGCAGGGCCGTATGGATTTCTTCTCTTACATCTGCAAGCAGAGTCTGAACATCAGACAGGATGGCATTGTGTCCCTCAATCCTTGCAATGGCTACTGCTATAGATTTCAGGAGTTTCAGGCTGCTTACCACTCTCCCAAAATAAATCATTCAGGAGGTTCCTCTTGATGGGGCTGTCCATATCGGCAGACTGTGATATGGCCATTTCTTGGAGAGACTCCTTCCCCTCCAGGAGACTGTCAAACATGATGACGGGTGTTGCTGGGTAGCTTCAATGTGGTGCTCTTCTCACTTTGTTTGGGGAGATAGATTGCTGCTATAACTTGATGACCCTTCACATGCCTAGCCATTTCCTTGGCTCTCTTGTAGAGTATATCCATTGTTTTCAGTGCCATGATGTCCTTGAGGAGCAGATTCAATGCATGAGCAGCACAGCCAATGGGTGTGACGTGAGGGTAGGACTCCTCCCCTTTAGACCAAGCAGCCTTCATGTTCGCAGCATTGTCTGTCACCAGTGCAAATACCTTCTGTGGTCCAAGGTCATTGATGACTGCCTTCAGCTCATCTGCAATGTAGAGACCGGTGTGTCTGTTGTCCCTTGTGTCTGTGCTCTTGTAGAATACTGGTTGAGGGGTGGAGATGATGTAGTTAATTATTCCTTTCCCAGGAACATTCGACCACCCATCAGAGATGATTGCAATACAGTCTGCTTTCTCTATGATTTGCTTGACCTTCACTTGAACTCTGTTGAACTCTGCATCCAGCAAATTAGTCGATAAAGCATGTCTGGTTGGAGGGGTGTATGCTGGGCGAAGAACATTCAGATATCTCTTCCAATACACATTGCCTGTGAGCATCAGAGGTGAACCAGTTGCATACACAGCTCGAGCAAGACATTCGTCAGCATTTCTCTGACTACGTTTCTCCATTGAGTGAAAAACACTTCTGATTCCAGGAGGACCATGAGCTGTTGCTATTGATAAGGTGTCTGATTCATCATTTTCACCTTGAATAGAAGTAAAGGGACGTTTGTCAGGGGTTGATTGTTGTTGAGGGAACTTTATGCACTTGGCCAAATGATTCTGCATGTTCGTTGCATTCTTCACACATGATTTGGCACAGTATTTTCAAATGTACACAGCTTTTCCTTCTGCATTAGCTGCAGTGAAATGTCTCCACACATCAGATTGTGCCCGTGGCTTTTTCCTGTAAAGATTAGAAACAAATGAGTAAAAAAAATTATAATAATACAAATCAATTTTTCAGGTAAATAGTTAAGCAGTTAGATTAAACAACTCCTTTGTAAGTTACATGTTTTAAAATGAAACATGTATGGAAACAGGTGAATTAGAAAAAACTAACTAGTAGAAATTGTTAACAAGTTAGAAATTATTTAAACACACTTTGCTGTAGGCTACTATATACTAGTTAACAAAAAATCATGTATGTCATATTCAATATATTCACCCCACTCAGAATTGTAATCAAAACTTACCAGAAAGCATGTAGTCCTTGGCTCAGACAGTGTAGTAGTGTGAGCTCAATAGCATCTCATTAGTGTGCAAGATCTTGAGAATCAGCTGTACATGTGATGGAAGAATGTACTGTGCATGCAGAGGGTTGCAATTCCATTGAATTGGGGTTAGTTTAACCAAAATATGCCACAAGACCTAGAATTACCTTTATGTGTATCACACAAAAAAGGTTCACTGTTATAAACTAACTTTTTTGATGAATTTAATTCCCCAAATTCCCAGGCTTAACTTCCCATAGAAAATTTCCGGAAATTTTCTGACCCTTTGCAACCATCCGCATTATGTAAAAAAAAAAAAAACAGTTCCTCACAGACATGCTTTAATAACAGAGGTCTGGAGAAGGAGAGGATAAGCAGATAAGGCATGGTCCTGTGCACAGCCTTGCACGTCTCATGGCCTGGAAGCTGAAGCTGTAGTTATTATGGAGACCTGGGTGTAATGCAGGATGGTTCTGCTGAAGCTAAACTGCCATCTGTCTGTTGCATTGTCTCTCTCTCTCTCTCTCTCTCTCTCTCTCTCTCTCTCTCTCTCTCTCTCTCTCTCTCTCTCCCTTTTAGCGTACATGAAAACACAAGGTGTCCCATGTTACACATTCAGACCCAGAGATCTGTCACAGAGAATATTTCTAAATCCACAAAGGCAGTAAAAGCCAAGCACTCTGGGTATATGCATGGAAATATTATACACATTCCATCTGGATATATGAGATGTGTCTGAAAGCATAGAATACATGTAGAAATTAAAAAATAGTAGATCTAATCTTCCACCTCTTGTTTACATCTCTGTTAGTGAGCATTTGTCCCTTGCCAAGATAATCCATCCACCTGACAGGTGTGGCATATCAAGAAGCTGATCAAATAACATGATCATTACACAGGTGCACCTTGTGCTGGGGACAATAAAAGGGCACTCTAAAATGTGCAGTTTTGTCACACAACACATTGCCACAGACGTCTTAAGTTTTGAGGGGGCATGCAATTGGCATGTCCACCAGAGCTGTTGCCAGATAATTTAATGTTCATTTCTCTACCATAAACTGCCTCCCACATCGTTTTAGAGAATTTGGCAGTACGTCCAACCGGCCTCACAACCGTAGACCACGAGTAACCACACCAGCCCAGGACCTCCACATCCGGCTTCTTCCCCTGCGGGATCATCTGAGACCAGCCACCTGGACAGCTGATGATACTGTGGGTTTGCACAACCGATGAATTTCTGCACAAACAGTCAGAAACCGTCTCAGGGAAGCTCATCTGCATTCTATTTGTCCTCACCAGGGTCTTGACCTGACTGCAGTTCGGCGTCGTAACCAACTTCAGTGAGCAAATGCTCACCTTCGATGGCCACCGGCACGCTTGAGAAGTGTACTTTTCACAAATGAATCCCAGTTTCAACTGTACGGGGCAGATGACAGACGTGTCATGGCGTTGTGTGGGCAAGCGGTTTGCTGATTTCAACATTGTGAACAGAGTGCCCCATTGTAGCGGTGGGTTTATGGTATGGGCAGGCATAAGCTACGGGCAATGAGCACAATTGCATTTTATCAATGGCAATTTGATTGCACGAAGATATCATGTTTCAGCATGATAATGCAGGGCCCCATAGTGCAAGAAGCTGTACACAATTCCTGGAAGCTGAAAATGTCCCACTTCTTCCATGGCCTGCATACCTGGGGCGGCAGGTAGCCTGGCGTGTAGGAGAAGTGGGCCAGTAACCGAAAGGTTGCTGGATCTAATCCCTGAGCTGACAAGGTAAAAATCTGTTGTTCTAAGCAAGGCAGTTAACGCACTGTTCCCCAAGTGCCGGAGACGTGGATGTCGATTAAGGCAGCCCTCCGCACCTCTCTGATTCAGAGGGGATGGGTTGAATGCAGAAGACACATTTCAGTTGAATACATTCAATTGACTAGGTATCCCCCTTTCTTTTTACTTACCAGACATGTCATCCATTGAGCATGTTTGGGATGCTCTGATTTGACGTGTACGACAGCGTGTTCCAGTTGCCACCAATATCCAGCAACTTTGCACAGCCATTGAAGAGGAGTAGGACGAAATTCCACATGAGGCAAATGGTGGTCACACCAGATACTGACTGGTTTTCTGATCCACGCACCTACTTTTCTTTAGAAGGTATCTGTGACCAACAGATGCATATCTGTATTTCCAGTCATGTGAAATCCATAGATTAGGGCCTAATGAATTTATTTCAATTGGCTGATTTCCTTATATGAACTGTAACTCAGTATAATCTTTGAAATTGTTGCATGTTGCTTTTATATTTTTGTTCAGTGTAGTTGAACAATCAACCATTTTACCCATTCCACTGCTCTACCGGAACTATTTGGGGAAGTCAATTACTGAGCTAA